>NW_024091299.1:0-20074 GCF_014356525.2 Nilaparvata lugens | reverse complement strand
AATAATTGGTTTTCAAAATATCGATTTCTCGATATTTTTGAAAAACATCAATAACTAGAAAACTATCAGTCAAAATCCAATTCTTAGGATATGGTTGGGAAGAGGAAGAAATATTCAATAAGATTCATTAGATTTGTTCCTTTGTTTGGATTTTTTTTTTAATTTTTAGAAGCTACCATACCATACTGTTTGAAGTTTGGCTGTGAGCTCGACGAATGTACTTTTTCGCCACACTGCACAGAAAGCAGCTGTTTTCCAGTCCCTACGTAGATATGAAAGACATTGTTTGCAGATGACTCTCGTCTGACGTCAGAACAGGTTTCTTTCAGGCCTAGGCCGGAAAGAGTACCCGTTCCAGCCGCTAACATGGAACTAAGAAAGGTGATCAAAAAAGAGCTGATCAAAAAACTTTTCATTATTTGTGTTCATTATTCAATAATTAAAACATTTATAATAATATCATCTTATTGTTATTTGAAAGAATAAAAAAGTATAAACTCAACCTCCCACATAATTGAACATCATCTTTTAGGTTATTTAGACAAATCAGAATAAAAAATAAAAATACTTGGACAATTTCCCTGATGTTCAGATTTGACTGATAGTTTTCTAGTTATTGATGTTTTTCAAAAATATCGAAAATTCATACATCTTGAAAACTAAGGTCGTATAAGAAAATGTTGCTGGACATTTTTTTTTTCAAATTTCATGTTGAATCTATGGTCTTCGGCTGTACATAGCTGATATGATAGCTGTCTCACTCTCGTGAGACATCCTGTATTTTGATATGGTTGTACGTATATGGCAGCATATATTATGTTATTGGATATATTATATTGTCGCTTGTCTTCCAATCAAAATTGAAGGATTTGAGTTTATGTTTATCTTCCTATGAAAAACACTTAGTTTCTTCAAACAACTCACAAATAACATTTAATTAGAATTATAGATTGAATACAGATTCAAATTAAGATTGTTTTGAAGCTTCATCAGTGAATTTCTCTCAGATCTTTGATTTTTTTTGTCTTCCCCTTTTTCTTTTTTTTAAGGTTAATCAGTGATAGGTGTCGAGTTGAATTTCGTATTTTCTCTCAGGATTTCACTCCTGTAATTATACGCATAGGTTTATTTGCAAATCCATATAACTTGTCACAATCTGATCGATATTTCGACGGAATACATATTTCTCCAACATTATCAAAATGTATGTAGGTGTAATGGGTGCCTAATGTAGACACAACTCCAGTAATAAGTTCTCCGGAGATAAATGATAGTTTTGCATGGGACACTCGATTTATTTTTCCAACCTTCAATTAGCTACTGTAAACTATATGACCAGCTGGGTTTCTCATTATGCATTCAATGGTTTATGTCTTGCTGTTCATGTTGCTTCTTTTGTCTGTGGCGAATAAAGATGTCTAATATTGCAGATGTCACTCGTGCAGATAAACCACTGGTTTCATTTATTTGTTTCTAATTATTTTTGCAGTGGATTTGTCGCTGTTCCGTGACGAGTCGCAGCTGAAGAAGAAGGCAGCGCGGAAAGCGGCGGCTGCGGCTGCAGCTGCTGCAGAAACGCCCAAGAAGAAGCGGGGAGCAGCTGCTGCTGCGCAGAAACCAGCGCGCACCTCGCAGCGACGCGGCCGCGGACGCCCTGCCAAGGTGGTCGTCGCCCAAGAGGAGGAAAGTGAGGAGGACGAGTCGGAGGAGGAGGAGGAGGAGAGTAGCGAGGAGGAGGAGGAGCAGGAGGATAGCAAGAAGCTAAAGAGGAAGGTTGGTATCAACATCATAGGGCTGTGGCCACCATAGAGCTGATCCTGATTTGAAATAATGCTTTTGAACCTCACTTGTACATCATAGGATACGATGTTATTAGCAATACATATTATTTAAAATTACATTATTTAAACTTGCATGGGATGAGAATGTGAATTTTACTAACTACAAAGTCAGTAAAGGCTTATTTGTTATCAAAAACATCGTAAAACTTGTTCCAATGTCAGTTTCTAGAATCGTATACACTACTCACTCACTGAATACACTTTTCTTTTCGTACACATGTGGCTTATGGCATAAAATTGTGACACTCATGTGATGCGACTTCACTAAAGAGTGTTATTAACTATTGACATCACTGACAAGTGATTTTGAATTTGTTTTCAGATAACAGCCACCCCAACGACAAGCAAAAAGAAAGAGGTGGCAACGCCAGCAACCACGGGCCGGGGCGTAAGGCGCGTGGGGCGGTAGCAGCCGCCGCCCCCACACCAACGACCTCCAAGCGTGCGACACCCAAACCGCCCCCAGCGGCTGCTGCCGCCGCCAAGAAGAAACCCGCAGAAGAAACCACTGCCAAAGGGGCAGCAGCCGCCACCGGAAAGCGGAAAAGGTCCGTTGAGAGTGCGCCACCCCCAGTGCAGGCGGCTGCGGGGGCAGCGAAACGCGCGCGGAAGGCAGAGGCGGCGTCACCAGACGCCACCGCGTCTCCAGCGGCGGCTAGTAGTAGCGACGAGAAGGCGTCCAAAACGAGAAGTGAGTAGTTGATCATGTTGTATTTTTTTGTTTTGTATTATAAATAATATACTAGCAGGTAACCCATGCTTTGCACTGAGGAACATTTTTTTTGTTGAAAAATGCAATCTCCTTATCTCCAGGAAACATTGAATAATGATTTATAATTTTGTCAGAATCACGTGAATAATCTTTTTCAGAGTTGAGAATTATCAGCAAAAAAACTGATATTGATAGACCCTATAATTCTAAATTTTTTGATAATTCGAGATAATAACGAAAATGTGAAATGCTGGACAGTTAGAAATACACCCATAATGACGGCTAGTCGAGCCACAGTATGAATAAAATGTACACTATTTTGACATTCAGAACAGTTTTACGGTCATTTTTACCTAAAAATTATGATTCATGTATTTGTTTCATTGCATTTTGTATATTTTCTTTGGAATGGTGTCCTAACATTTTATTTTCATGGTGGGGCAGAACATCCGAAATGATCTCTCTGCCAATAAAAGCATTAAGATTAAATAAATTACATTTTATTCAAATATTCATAATTAATAAATACAAGATATATGTGAAGTTTCATAATGCTATTGTTATATTGGCAATAAATGAATGAAATGGTAGAGTTGAAAAATGATAATTTTCGTATACGTCAACGTCAACCATTGTTCTTATCTTCCTGTACAGTTTCTTATTAATATTGATTGTTGAGTAGTGCCCTATTTTGCCCCCTCACCACCTGTGAATTCTAAATTGTTGCAATTGATTTTACGCCGTTAAAGTTTTTTTTTAGTTAGCTACTCTACTGGTTTAGAGTGGATTCATTCGTCAATATTTATTTATGAAGTATGTAATGATCAATTTTATTGTAAATTAGTGATCCGTGGTCTAATGGATATAGTGATTGTGTAGCAGCCTAGAGGTCCTGTATTCAATCCCGAATATTTTTAGCCGGGTCATTCCTCGGTTATCGGATGGGCACGTTAATTGTCGGTCCCTGCTGATATATAATTGTCTACTCATTTGTCATCTGTCATAATTGTCCACTGATATATAGTCTAATTGTAAACTATATAGCTGATACCGTATATACGGCATAAATTATATACTCAGACGAAGTGAAACTTTCGTCAGGGAATCGCCACCAATAAAAGCCATACGATTATATTTTTTTATTGGCAATTCATATTTTTTTCTGTATTGCAATTGAAGATGGCTGTAATATATTATAAAGTTTTCTGTTGATTTTGCATGGTGTTTACGATTTCGGACTGAGACTTGATGATTTGAAAGATTTCTGTTGGTGGCTTTGAATTTGCTAGATGTGTTTTAATATACAGTGATTCAGGTAGAATGGAATGTTTTCGAATATCAGTTGCTGTTACTGAATTTGGATTTTTAAATGTTTAATATTTTGTTTTGTTCTGTAGCTGATAACGTTTTGTGTGTGGGTGTGTAGATTAGTAATGAACTGATAGTAGGAGATAGTAAGTTGAAGCTGGAGTTTTCTGTGAAGTAGTGAGGGTGATATTGTGGTGGATATCCTGATTGAATAAAAAGGGTGTCTCTAGTTGTCATAACCCTTATTTATTAAAATATAGAGAAACTAGTTTTGCTTTTTCATGACTCATCCACAAACTATTAACAAGCTTAGATATTCAGGACCAGGGTAGATTTCATACCAGGGACCAGTTTCACATTTTTATGACATTTTATTATTAATCTATTTACAATTTTTTACAATCAATACCACCTTTTCACCAATCTAATACAATTTATTTAACCCTCTTCAAATGTGAAAGTTCGCCTTTTTAGCATACTATGTGGTGTACTTCAGTGAGCATGCTTTTAAAAATTTATCAATAACCTCTGTAACAAACTTCTCATTATTCAAATTTAAATTGATATAATTTCCATAAAAATATATATTTACAGAAAATGAGATGAACAAAATACATAGGTTATCTTATATACTTCAATTGTTTTTTGAGATTTATAAACAGTTCTAAAGTAAAGCCCAAGCGTCATCACTAGTGAAAATGATTGCTGATCAACACCCAAAATATAAATTTTTCAACTACAAAGACTAAAAATCAAAATAATTCTGGTTACAGAAAACTTTTAACTATACTAAACACATTTTTTTAGAGAAGAGTGGTGGTTACACTTTTTCGGGATACCCTCATGTCTTGAAAAGTTTATATAAGTAATCTTTAATGGAGTACTATGATTTAGGTAAACTAAATGTCTCATAGATATGTGAGACTCATTTTGAACTGCCAATATTCCTTATAAAAGATTATAATGTTCATTTATGAAAAATATCAATGCTTCAAATTGAACCAATGCGGGCGGACAGTTGATTGTGAATGTCACTTTAATCAAGTAGTAGATTTTTATTTGAGTTGATTTTTAATTTGGGGAGTTGTTTGTGTTGTAGCAAGGTGTCACTCTTTTCGTCGGCTGTCCTTTCCCCAGTGCTCCCTCGTTGCAGCGCAGGTATTTACTTGTGTAAAAGTTCTGACGAAAATTTACAGGTACGGTGGCGGCACCGGCTAACGGCAGTACGGTGACACCAGTGGCGACGGCGGCTACAGACAGTACAACGACCGCTGCCAACGATACGTCACCCACCAAGGACAGGGAGCGCAGGGCTGCCGCCGCTAAAACGCGCAAGAAGTAGACTATATATTTTGCCAAGTGAATTCTATACTTGTGTAGTGTGTGTACATATACAGTAATATTATAAGACAGTATGGGTATGCAAAGCAGCATATACATTAATGTTATGAGACATTTTTGGTATGCAATACAGCATACGTTTACAGTAATCTTGTGAGAGTGTGGGTATGCAGTACAGTAAGAGAGGCAGTGTTGTGGCTATGTTATGCAATGAGCATGGGAGACAGTGTGGGTATACACAGTAATGTTATCAGACAGTAATTGGGTATGAAATACAGCAGCAAGGATTATATGGTTAAAGTGAGGGACATTTTGGACACTGATGCAGTGGTCTATGTAGCCAATTGAGTAGTTTTACAAGTTGAAATGTTGCCCTCCCTTGTGTACCTTGTCAAGGCCAGTTTGTATTACCACTTGTTGCCATACATCTGTTCTGTCAGCTGGAAGTTGTGCAACTTGTTGCAATGCAAACAGGTGGGGTGCACTAGATTTTTGATAAGGTTTCTGGAGTATTTTTGTTGTCGTTCTGTGAGTGAGCTGTTGAATTGTTTTAATGGGTATAAATCGATTATAAAGCGTTTAATTTATTGTTCAGGAAACAGTAGTTTTGGAAACATTGAAGCTTATTGTTTAGTTGATTTCTATTCACAATAGAAGAATGTATGTATTGTATATGAATTTGTTTATTATCATGGAAAAACAAGAAAAAATATGTTATATGCAGAAGCATAAAAAATACATGCAAATATATTATATTGGGGGAAATGACTATGAATTGAATTGACACTAACAAAGCGAGGTTAAAAACCTTATTTACTGAAGGGAGAAGGTCCATTCTAAGTTCAAGATTAGAACAAGATAAAGTTCAAGATAATAATCTTAATTTAAAACGGCATTTTAAGGTGTGTCCTTTGTATTGAATGAAAAAGACTAAGAACTTGTCAAAAAACCACTGATTTATTGATAATTAGAAAGACCGGTTTCGGTTATTACACCATTGTCAATCTCTGATAAACTGTTTATCAGAGATTGACAATGGTGTAATAACCGAAACCGGTCTTTCTAATTATCAATAAATCAGTGGTTTTTTGACAATTTCTTAGTCTTTTTCATTCAATATGAATAATTACCACAATATCAACTTCTCAACTACACAAAAAATGTGTCCTTTGTCCTTCAAACTCGAAGATTCGAAGATATTATCGCGTTATTAGTTGATTAAGTTATTCAGTATTTGTATTGAGGCAATGAATTTGTTTATTAATAGGATTTCTTTCCACTAAAAAAGGGGGAATTTCTTCCGTAATAGATAGGTTATGTAAAAGAATTTGAAAAGCGTTATGAAATATGTTAATAACGACAATATGAACTACTTGGAAAGCACTATCAAAAATCAAGTGTACAGACAGTGTCTTATTGTCATCTTTCCCCTCCCCCCACTCCTCGTCGGCCATCTGTTATTGCCCCCACTACTCTATCATCAACCCCTTCCCTCTCCCCCCGTTTCCAGTACAGCGCCAATCTAAAAAGTCTATCAAAGAGCGCGGGACGCCATTTTATTTTAATTAGGGGTCTGTTTTGTGAGATTTATTTTCTTGGATCAAACTAAGGGTCATATTATCCCGTTCAAATTTAGTTGAATCTATCTTTGAATTACGATGGAATAATATTTTATTAAGATATAAGAATGCAATTGTTATTTGAATTTCTAATTAATAACTTATTCTTTTTATCACAGTGAGTAAACCAAGATAATAGCTTTCTTAAGACAGGCCTCAAAGTTCTTCCATTTGATGTTATCTTTCTTCTATTGTTTGAATTCATTGGTATTGCTTATGGTGTTCTTTCATCTTCCTTTAAGGTTTGAATTCGTGAAGTAGAAAAGATGAGTGTTTTGCTGTTGGGAAAATGAAATTGTAAAGTAGTAACTGTGGTAGTTATTGAATACTTCAACAATAATATTCTCAATGTGATTTGGATTCTATACAGTGTTACTGTATGTTATAGTATTTTTGGATTGAATACGAAGCAGTGAAATTCATTACGATACATAGAATACAGTTGAAAGAAAAATAGTTTCAGCTCAATCCTTTATAAAGTTGGGTTGAACATTTGATTGTGAACTGTATTAAAAACAAATTTCTGTATTGGACGAATATAATTGAAAAATGGTAAAAGGCTTCCATATTTTAGTTAATCGACACAACCTACTGGGCAAATTCAAGCCTTATTATGAAGTTGGGTTGAACAATTTGATAGTGAACTGTATTGGAAACAATTTCTATATTGGACGAATGTAATTGAAAAATGGAAAAAGTCTTCCATATTTTAGTTAATCGGCACAAACCTACTGGGCGAATTCAAACCTTATTTTGAAAAAATATATATTAATGTTAATGTAGTAAAAACAATAGTTATTAAACCAATACGAGAGATCTTATTTAAAATGCATAATTGATTCGAAAGTGCAAGACAGTGCAATAAATTTATAGTTTTAAAAAGTTTCAGGGAAAATTTACAGCTTCCAATCATGTATGCAAAGTTTATTCGGTTCTCATTATCAAATTCTCCCGCGTTCGATCAAATATTTCGACCAATATGCTGTAAGCTGGAAATCAATCGACCAATCACAGATCGTTTGTGTCTTCTCTTCTGCTTTGTTATTGGTCAACAATTACAAGTACTCCTGTTTGTAGCCCAACTACAATCTGGGGCACCGTAGTTGTTGTGAATGAATCTAAAGTATAGACGTGTAGGATAAAATAGAGAAGCATAAATTTAGTGAAGCAAGCTGTTGATATTTTGTTTGTTTTCTCATAACTGGACAACCAATAATAGTAAGTAACAAACTGGTTTTAACTTTATGTACTGTATGGTACATAGATCTGTTCAAATTTTCTAACTGTAATAACTCTTGCGATCTTGGTGTGTTCAGATTTGTGTAAAATATTCGCAGTTGCAGTGAAAACGTTCTTGAATATTCTAGAATCATTACCTACCTTCATTAGTCAGCTAGTTGAGTGATATTCTCAATCATGAAACCCATTATGAACATTTTATTGATGCCATGAAACGAATGTAATCGATGTTAAGCATATGTATGTTTTTGTTGAAGATAATTTCGATTCGGAGATATGATATATATTATAAAAATTTGATTATTTTATTATTATGATTTATTAATATTACGAGAGAAACACATATAGTATGATTATAATTATTAGTTTTAGTATTTTTTTTTATTTGCTAGAGTACATATTAATAGTAAGAGTATTCTATCTAATTTTAGTAAAATGTTTATTTCTAGAAATGAGTTACAGCATTGTATGCTCCAAATTTCCGAGACTTTGTTTTTTATTATATTATATTGCAATTGTAAATCTCTTTGATTAGAACCTTAATTATTATTGAAATCATTGTAATTATGAGTCTTCATTCGTGTGCTTTGATTATTGTAAAATTGCTGTTCTATTGGAAATGCTTATTTGATATTATACGTTTCAATTGAGAAGAATGTTCTTGTTATATCCTAACAAAAGCTCCATGTGAATTGAACTTGAACATAATAGAATATTTGCAAACTTGGCAATTTAGTTTTTCTATTCTTAATTTTATTGAAATATTGGTGGTTATGAATTCACAAAATCGAAATTTTATTCCATTGGAACATATTTTTTTATTTGATTTTTACTATTTTGAACCTAATGTTAGTAAACGATTGTGTTTTTTCTTTAAGCATTTGAAATTATCATATTAATTGTTTGTTAATCAATAAACAAACAATAGCTGGAGAGAAACAACATAATTTAAGACCAAACTTGTTTTTATAACATATAATTCGGTATATATTTAACAAATTAAATACTTTACTTCCTTGTATGACTCAACAGAAACTGGTGTTTTGAAAATAGTTCAATTCAATTTAAGATAAATCTATTTTATTCAGTGAAATGGCATTTCATCAAATTGTGTCCTAGTACTGTAAAATGATTGTGAATATTATACAATATTTAAAGTTAGATCATACTTAAGAATCTTACATAGACAGGACTGTAGTAAATGTCTCTTTTATTATAAAAGTTGGATAGTAAGATTTTTTATAATTATTTTAAACTGGCAATGTTGATAAAAAAAAATTATAAATCATTGGCATCTCATAATAAAAATCTTTCAAGGTTTTTCAATGAAAAACATTGAATAGACTCGTATCTAGGTCTTCAAATGATGTAAATTAATTCATTTCTCCTCGAGTACACTGGATGATAAAAATAAATAAATAATGAATAAATGATGGTCAATAAATCTGTGGAAACCAACGCAAGAAAATATAGTTGATGTATATTGAACAAATAAAAATAAATTAAATTATTATTTCAACAATAAGTTAATATCTGTAGTGCTTAACCAGTGTTAATTCTTCGGTTCAATCTTAAACTTAACAGCTACTTTATAATTGTAGCTATTATAAATTTTTAAACATTAAAAATTTCCTATAAAAAATTAGTTGACGAATTTAAATATGTTTTTTAACAAGATTGAAATGAATATGGTATGAAAGGTAGTGTGCATTTATGATTCGTTTCTGAATTTTTGAAGTAACAAAGTATTCCTTTGTAAAAAAATCCCAGAAAATTCTTATATTTCTATAAGTGGCTGGGTTATATAAAATCCATGCTCCAAATAATAAAATTAATATTTTGTTTCTGGATTCAATCTTCATAATTTCAATAATTGAAACGCCCAATATAATTTGAAATTGGTTTCATACGTTTTTTATTTGATAAGTGAAAGTTGTCAACCTTTTTAAAATTACAATAAAACAGTGTAATTTATCATAGTATAGTGTAGTTTGAATATTTTATCTGACATATCTCGTTTTAATTATCTATCTACTGAACTCAGCTCTTCCAATTGGCATAACTTTTAGTCACTGTGTACAATAAAAATCTTAGTCTGTAGTATTTGGTCACTTCCCAGCTATTATTGTTTTGAGTGAAGCTTTGATCATTTTAGCATGAATTCTGTTTATTTGAGTATTCTGTTGACTATTGTTTCAAGTTGATAGAAGTTAGAATGAATGAAGAATTGTATCATCTTTTTTAAACTAAGATCCAATATCGTGTGTTTAATTGTAGCTCGAATTTGGATGAGAAACTATCACATCTATAATTTAATGTCATGTATTGTGTATTTTTGAATAAATCTAATGAAAGTATATAAATATTTATATATATATAGAAAGATTATAAAAATATTATTATTATCAGCATCAACATTGATTGAATCAAGTTCAAGATTGATTGTAGTACAAAGGGTGCAATTAAATTTGACTCTAATTGTGATTTTAATCAAATTTCAAATCCTTGTCTTACTCCCTCATGATACAATCATAATACCATTATTGTTGATTATGATACAATCATTGCGATCAATATGTTATTACAATCTTGGCGGTGTTGTATTTACGTTTTCCTTGTAAAATTTACCTGATGAAATAATCTGAAACCAATAAATTTATACATTCTTATGCCTCTGTTGATTGAGATCTTTGCTTGGTAACACCAGGCCGAATATTTATGTCTGGAAATATGTTTGACATTGAATTGTATGTGTTTATATTTATAGATGTGCACCGCACATAATTTATGTGAAAGTTCATGCACTAAGATGGCAATAAACGATTCAGATATTTTAATTTCGTCTTAATGTAATCAAATCATTCTACAATTAAGTGCAGCATTCATTTTGTGAAGTGTGGAAAAAGCTTTTAGCAGATTTCACTCAACTACCACCGCTGCTGTACCTTAGTTCATAACTTTTTTAAATTTTTTGAACAATATTAATAATTATTATTGAATTATTAATAGTACAGAAAAAATGTCAGCTTATAAAGCGAATGAAAAGCATGATTCATTAGAAAGTTGCAATTGTTACTTTCAAAGCATTTTTGCATAATTATCTACAAATAGAAGGCAAAGTTCTAAATACGGTAAACCTTTGTTGACAGTAACGTTATAAATTATTTATAATTTGTAAATATTATACTGAACTGCTATAAAAATAATGATTAGTAATCATTCAATTGGTCATAAAATTAATATAAATTTTAATTGCATTAGAAGAGGGAGTTAACTAGCTCTCATTTCTGTTTTGTAAGCTTTGTATTATAGAGATGAGGTTATTTATACAGAGTGTGAGTCATATGGGAACCCCTCAATAAATTTGAGACTGTTGTGGATATAATAATGTAACTTTCAGAATAAGTTATTGGACGAATACTCTACCTTTTGACGTACAACTGAGTTTCAATCCCTCATAAGGGGGTGACTAAATGGTTGTAACTCGAATATTTTAAATGTAAACACCCATTGTGTGGTACATAATTTTGAAGCCCTTTTCAAGAAAAGAAAGATGGCATCGATAAAAATGTTCTATGATACTTGTATCCAAAATGGCGGCTGATTGAAGTTTTAGTTTTTAAATCAAATTTGACAACTTCTGTTGGTAATGACATCTTCAATGAATCAATTCATAGTAGTCAAATATTTTTTATCGTGAATCTGCAATAATTGTGGTGTTTTTTATTTTATATCAAGACGTTCTGAATGTATACTGTACCATGCAGAATCGAACCGTGTTCAATTATCTTGAAGTAAGTTAAGTCAAGATTACAGTACAAACTACACCTATGGTTCTGATTGAATAACACTGTTGCACAGAAGTATGTTGAATTTTAAACATGATTTATGGAGTGGCTGTAGTCGATTGATGCTGGCTTTATGATTCAGAGGCCTGGGTTCAAATCCGTTGAGGACATAAACACGGGTTTGTAATCCCATTGACAAAACAAAATCACCTATGGGTGATTTACCCCAGTTCAGTGTGAGCCAGTGCATTTTTTTGAACATTGTCAGATTTTATTTGACCGACTTTGGTAAATACTAGCATCAATAAAACTCAAAGATTTTTGTCAAGAGTTGGAAACATTTTATGTTTTGGTGAGTCTCCCTTTTTTTATCCTACATCATACTTCAAACATAAATGGTATTAGCATTACAAAGCATTCAACTAGTTTCTCTCCCAATCTGTGCTTAATTGTAAAAAATAAATAAATAAAGAATAAATTATTGAAAAGTTTGAAAAAAAATCATATGGCTTTTGCCAACATCACTGTATTAATGCATCAATGCTTATGGTCTATTTTGAATCCTTTTGAACTATTGTAACGTGAAGTAAAAAATATCCCGAGAATATTATTCCTTAGTGAGCACCTTGGGCCTATAAAGAAGCTATACTCCAATCACTGCAATCCATATGGTAGCCTACATTAGTTTTCCAAGAATCATGATCAGTGAGAAGTCAGTGATATTCGAATTTTATAAGTATATAAATAAAAGCATTGTTATTATCAGTTTTGTCCAATCACGTATTTTTAACTAGAGCCATTGATAATAGTCATTTGTAAGTAATCACTAAGTAGAAGATTACTTCTTCTCTATGAAGTAATGATGAGAAAATGCATAAATTGGAATGACATGATTTGAATTATGGTCAATCCAAGATGGCTAGCGCGGGAAAAAAATGGTGTCAGAGTCAAAGACCTTAAAGAGATATAGACCCACAATGCCTATTCCTTCCCAATCAGGGGTGCCCACAAGGGGGGGGGCATGGCGCAATTTGCGCCATCAACATTTTGGGGGGGGGCAAGATTTTTTTTATATTTTATGTCAACATTTTGAATCATGGCTAAAAAATCAAGGTATTAAATAGAGATATCCTAATGTAGTTAATTTTAATACTTTTTCCCACCTTTACAATGTTATATTTTCCTAAGGAATATAAAGCATAAAAAATACAATTGATAATATTTTGTAAGCAGGAATTTTAGTAATTTTAAGCCTATGAGTTTGAAGGTAAATCTTTCACAAAAATAAATTATAACTTAATCATCCACTATTATTCTGATTTCCTTTGCTTAATTCCAATTTTTAATGGTCCTGTGTTTGAGTTTCCTTGCTGTTGCAACCTAATTTTCTTAAAAGCACAATGACAAGTTAAATTGTAAAGACATTTTAATCTAATAATTATTTTAATTTCGAATGCGTTTCATGATGATATTAATGTCTCTGGAATGGGAATGCAATTATAAACAACATCGCAAACTCTAGTGAATTTGACAGAAGAAAAAACTTCTCTTGTCAAAAATTTGTGAAAAATATCAAATGAAGCCAATTTCAATCTTTCAAATTACACCCTATTTACCACACAGTAATCAAGTAATTATTGTAATGCTTCATTACTTTTTCTGTTTTGTATAATAGTACAGTCAAATTGTCGTTTTTCAGGAAACAGCCCAAAAGAATTTTTCGCGACGGTTCTATATATATTTTGGGGCACTGAATTCTAATCTAAAATTCGCTGACACGCCAGAAGGCGGCTTCACCACCAAAACTCCCAAAAAACCCCAAAATCTCGGACTTTTTTCAAGTTTTCCATTTAATGTTGAGAACCTTTAACTTTTCGAGAAAAAGCATTCCCTAAAATATTAAAGATAATACAATTTCCAATAAATTGAGTGGTCGCGCAGGACTCTACGATTTTTGATTCCGTAGTTAAGAGTTTTCAAAAAAGGGGTATTTTTTAAGGGGTTTTCAAAAGTATGCAAACCTACCAATTCTAGCCTATACAACTAGGTTATTTTTCTAGTCATGATAGAAATTCATGTCCTACAGCCAAAATTCAAATTCTCATCATAATGCCTCTTCATGGCCTTCCTAACAAAAAAGAAACATTTCGGCTGAAATCACCTTACGAGGGTTATATTATATGAGAATCTCTCGTTAGATTTCAGTATTTCCTAGTGGGGGGCACACATAGGGATACGTCCAGGATCAAAACTTTAATCACTTATAACTTTTGACTGAATGATCACATCTCCTCGTACCACAGCTCGTTCATATCAGCTCGTCATGGCAGTTGAAAATCATGTATCATATCACTAATATTTGTTTAAAAAAGTAGGAAATTTCTCCTTTAGTGTATTTCAGCCCATATTTCAATGCATAGAAAAATGGCCGATTTCTATATTCAAAACTGTGTGTCTCGGTAACTCAAAATGATACTTGGTCTTGATTTGAAGAAAAGAATCTCCTCTTTTATGTGAGGTGAATGATTTTTGTAAAAATATAATCGTGAAGTAAGATACGTTTGTTTCTAAAAATCAAGAAATTTGCGATATTTTTTTTTTCATTTTCACAGTCTCGACAGTTTTTCGATATAAACAGTAATGCAAGATTAAGGCAACTCAGCTTATAGAGAATGAAATTTTCTCTCATTTAAGACCAATCGCAAGTTTCTATAATGTATTCTACTCATTTAAGAGACTCTTTAATAACAGTAAAATCGCAAGAAAAATGAGGAAATGGAGGTCATTATTCAATTGGCTGTAACTTTTGAACGGTATTGAAAACAGGAGGGAGTGAAAAGAGGAGAAAATTCATCACAACCTCAACTACTTTTTGGATTTTTTATCTGAAGTGTTCCACAAGATACGCAACGTTGCATATGCGAGACTGTGAAAATGGGGGAAATATCACAAATTTCTCGCACATGCAAAGTTGCGTATCTTGTGGAACACTTCAGATAAAAAATCCAAAAAGTAGTCCTCAATACATTGGAAATTTTATTATCTTTAATATTATATAGAGAATGCTTTTTCTCGAAAAATTCAAGGTTCTCGAGATTAAATGGAAAACTTAAAAAAAGTCCAAAATTTTGGGGGTGAAGTCGCCCTCTGGCGTGTCAGCAGATTTCAGATTAGAATTCAGCGCCCCAAAATACATATAGAACCATCGAAAAAAATTCTTTCGGGGCTGTTTCCTGAAAAACGACCATTGACTGGACTATAAGTTGTTATCCTATTATATTAAGTGAGCAATTTCTGTATATCTGTTTATATTTTTATATCTGGCTATCTGGTTATCTTGTTAAATGGTTATTTATGTTCAACGGGTCTCGGAAACAGCTCTTACGATTTTCAAGAAATTCGGAATATAGTAGGTTTATGATATCAAAATTCGATTGCACTAGGTCTCATCCCTGAGAAAACTCCCTGAAGGACATGAAAAGGATAATTTATTCATCCTTGGATGATTTCGTCATCTGTCGATAACAGAAGATGCGTGTGCCTGTGTGGGAGATCAGCTGTGTAATCAATTAGCTTACCGTATCTCGCGAGAGATCTAGAAATTTTAATTGACTCAATCAAAATACAGTAATCTGATTTGTTGACATGAGATGGTATATATCATAATATTCAAAGTTAATCATTATTTTACAGTTCTAAGTGATTAGTGAGTGTTATATTGTCATTCAATTTGGTATGTAAACATTCTAAATTAGAAGTTTCATGTTTTCAAATATTTGGACTGAAAATTTCACTTGAATTCAAGTGTATGAAACATAATCTACTTTTTGAAATATTAAATATTCCAACTATAAATTTTATAGTGCATAAATCAAAATTCGGGGAAGAAACAGTTTTGGGCTGTGCCTGTTAGTCCTTCCCCAATCATTTTAAAGAATTGAGTTCTGTTTATCAATGAATAAATAACGAGCAAAGCTCGGTGCCCCGATATTTGGTATTAATAAATAGAATTTACAAAATGTACTTGTTCAGATGATATCTTTATTCCAAAAAACAAACCATTTGAAGATACATTTTGTTCGACTTGTGTTATTTACTCTTGTAATGTTAAAAAGTAAATACTACCAACAACGCAACATCAGTGACAACCTGTTCCAATTTATGATAAATATCGGGGCACCGAGCTCTGCTCTGGAGTACCTACAAAAGCATATAAAATTATTACGGAAGAAGAAATTATAATAAATATTCATAGCTCATACAGAAAGGTTCTATCTAATCACAGTGGATTGAGATTAATTCCAAGAGGAATGCAAAAAATTCTCTCATAAAAGCATGTTAAATTTTAAACCTGATTAATTTCACGTGAACCAAATCACAGAAGACCATCTCAAACAGATAGCTTATCTGATTGGTTCTACTAGAATTAATCAGGATAAAAATTAAACCGGCTTTTGTACAACTGCCACTAAGTACCTGATTGAATAAGGTACAAAAATTCAACAGCTGAGTCATAATTTTGTCTCACACACATACAATGTCCTTCAGCGAGTTTCCCCAGGAATGAGACCTAGTGCAATCGAATTTTTATATTATAAATCTACTATGTTCTGAATTTCGTGAGAATCGTTAGAGCCGTTTTCGAGATCCGGTGAAAGAGAAACATCTAAACATTTAAACATCTAAACAGAAATTGCTCGTTTAATAGTATAGGATTTAGAATACCTAAACTTGCCGACATGATATATTGTATGAATAAAATCGTTCCAAATTTGTATGAATGTTAGTAACAAAATTGCTATGCAATACTCTTTTGCAATAAAGAATTATCAATGATATTAATATTCAACTTTTTATAAGTAACCTAAACATTTAAAAAGCGAAGCCCCCCTTACTTATCTTTTAATATCCTATTAAAATATTTGTCATGTAGTTTTTCCTGATGTAATGTAGTACTTTCTAGTCCTCCCGAACAAGAACGGATGCACTGCTAGTCTCAAAAATAATATCAAAAAGATATAGAATTAAATATTTTAAAAGAGATAAGAAACGATGGTATATATTTTTGCAATATTATGAAAACAGAAAGAATTCCTCACAAGACCAAAGGTAAATAATGTTCTTTGGAAGATTAGAATGTAAGATGTGAATTTTATTGTAGTACATTGACTAATGTTGAAAACTAAAGATTTGGAAATTGGGGTAATTTCTGTGGGGGGGGGCATTACACTTGGATTGGGGGGGGGGCATGCGCCATTGCCCTTGGGGTGGCTGGGCACCCCTGTTCAGAATGATAGCTCTTACTTGAAATTGAAGGCCGCCATTGGGGTATTTGAGCACGAGTATTATATCTATATATATTTGTAATACAATAGATCACAAAGGCATTGGTGGCATTGGTATGTAATAATCTTATGGGTTGCCCCCTCAAACCGCCGTGAAGCTGGCCCCACCATATCGAGCCCAAAATTTGAAACATATGCCAATATTTAGGGCTTTTTTTGGGCTTCCAGAATAACCAAGTTTCAATTTTTGGGCTCAACCGGAAATGGGTTTTATAAGGGTTTATACATTGGCGGGCCAGCTTCACGGTTAGCCCGCCACCATCACCGATCTTGAAGATGAAGGTGTCATTTGATAGAGTGAATTTTGGGCTTTCATTCTATACCATTTTCAAATTTTGGGCTCAAAAAATACGACCGTGAGAGACTTCGAAAGTTTTCAAATTCGGCGGGCCAGCTTCACGGTTAGCCCGCCACCATCACCGATCTTGAAGATGAATATGTCATTCGATAGAGCGAATTTTGGGCTTCCATTCTATACCATTTTCAAATTTTGGGCTCAATAATTACGCTGCTGGCGGAGGAAAAACGTTATAGGCAGGGGGAGGGGGGGGTAATGTATTAAACCAGGTCCCTTGTCGCCGCCAGGGAAAGTGTATTCCAGAGAAAATTGATGAGAATCGATGAAACAAGTCTTCAGCTATCATATGATACCACTTTCAATTTTTGGGCTCCATAAACACACCGTCAGCGGGGGGGAAGGGTTGTAGGTAACCAGGTCCCTTGCCGCCCCACCATATCGAGCCCAAAATTTGAAACATATGCCAATATTTAGGGCTTTTTTGGGCTTCCAGAAAAACCAAGTTTCAATTTTTGGGCTCAACCGGAAATGGGTTTAATAAGGGTTTATACATTGGCGGGCCAGCTTCACGGTTAGCCCGCCACCATCACCGATCTTGGAGATGAAGGTGTCATTGGATAGAGAGAATTTTGGGCTTTCATTCTATACCATTTTCAAATTTTGGGCTCAATAATTACGCTGCTGGCGGAGGAAAAACGTTATTGTCAGGGGGAGGGGGGGGTAATGTATTAAACCAGGTCCCTTGTCGCCGCCAGGGAAAGTGTATTCTAGAGAAAATTAATGAGAATCGATGAAACAAGTCTTCAGCTATCATATGATACCACTTTCAATTTTTGGGCTCCATAAACACACCGTCAGCGGGGGGGAAGGGTTGTAGGTAACCAGGTCCCTTGCCGCCACCAGGGTATGAGTAATCAAGAAAAATCCGAAGGGAATCGATATAACAAGTCTACAGCTATCATATTATACCACTTTCAATTTTTGGGCTCGATATTCACGCTGTCAGCGGGGGGGAAGGGTTGTAGGTAACCAGGTCCCTTGCCGCCCCCAGGGTATGTGTTATTAAGAAAAATCCGATATAAATCGATGTAACAAGTCTACAGCTATCATATTATACCACTTTCAATTTTTGGGCTCGATATTCACGCTGTCAGCGGGGGGGAAGGTTTGTAGGTAACCAGTTCCCTTGCCGCCCCCAGGGAAGTTGTATTTCATAATAATTCAACGGAAATCGATGTTACAAGTCTACGACTATCATATTATACCACTTTCAATTTTTGGGCTCGATAATCACGCCGTCAGCGGGGGGGAAGGGTTGTAGGTAACCAGGTCCCTTGCCGCCCCCAGGGTATGTGTTATTGAGAGAAATCAGATATAAATCGATGTAACAAGTCTACCGCTATCATATTATACCACTTTCAATTTTTGGGCTCGATATTCACGCTGTCAGCGGGGGGGAAGGTTTGTAGGTAACCAGTTCCCTTGCCGCCCCCAGGGAAGTTGTATTTCATAATAATTCAACGGAAATCGATGTTACAAGTCTACGACTATCATATTATACCACTTTCAATTTTTGGGCTCGATATTCACGCTGTCAGCGGGGGGGAAGGTTTGTAGGTAACCAGTTCCCTTGCCGCCCCCAGGGAAGTTGTATTTCATAATAATTCAACGGAAATCGATGTTACAAGTCTACGACTATCATATTATACCACTTTCAATTTTTGGGCTCGATATTCACGCTGTCAGCGGGGGGGAAGGGTTGTAGGTAACCAGTTCCCTTGCCGCCCCCAGGGAAGTTGTATTTCATAATAATTCAACGGAAATCGATAAAACAAGTCTACAGCTATCATATTATACCACTTTCAATTTTTGGGCTCGATATTCACGCTGTCAGCGGGGGGGAAGGTTTGTAGGTAACCAGTTCCCTTGCCGCCCCCAGGGAAGTTGTATTTCATAATAATTCAACGGAAATCGATGTTACAAGTCTACGACTATCATATTATACCACTTTCAATTTTTGGGCTCGATATTCACGCTGTCAGCGGGGGGGAAGGTTTGTAGGTAACCAGTTCCCTTGCCGCCCCCAGGGAAGTTGTATTTCATAATAATTCAACGGAAATCGATGTTACAAGTCTACGACTATCATATTATACCACTTTCAATTTTTGGGCTCGATAATCACGCCGTCAGCGGGGGGGAGGGTTGTAGGTAACCAGGTCCCTTGCCGCCCCCAGGGTATGTGTTATTGAGAAAAATCAGATATAAATCGATGTAACAAGTCTACGCTATCATATTATACCACTTTCAATTTTTGGGCTCGATATTCACGCTGTCAGCGGGGGGGAAGGTTTGTAGGTAACCAGTTCCCTTGCCGCCCCCAGGGAAGTTGTATTTCATAATAATTCAACGGAAATCGATGTAACAAGTCTACGACTATCATATTAAACCACTTTCAATTTTTGGGCTCGATATTCACGCTGCCAGCGGGGGGGAAGGGTTGTAGGTAACCAGGTCCCTTGCCGCCCCCAGGGTATGTGTTATCGAGAAAAATCAGATATAAATCGATGTAAACAAGCTACAGCT
>NW_024091298.1:20000-21537 GCF_014356525.2 Nilaparvata lugens | reverse complement strand
TATTGTTAAATTATTCACGGTAATTTTAGAAACTCTAATTTCAGCTTGGGTAGAGAGGTTGTCATTACTACCGGAGGGCAGTGGCGGATCTACGGGGGGGGGGGGGGGGGGGGGGCTTCGGGCTCAAGCCCCCCCCCAAAACGCCTAAATTTTTTTTTGTAAGAATGTAAATTTTATACAAATATAATAGTTTGAAGCTGGTAAAGTATATTCATTGGCAAGAATGACCCAATTCCACTACTACGTCTTCAATTGTATGATATCCGTTAACGTTTAACGGTAATTGAAAAGTTTGCTCAAAAGCACACAAGGCGTTTACAGTTCCTGTACAGCGACTAGCGATGAATGACAGTATTAATTCTCAGACCATCACTTCAAGTCTCCAAACAAAAGTTCCAACTGTGTCCCCATCATTATTTATCATCTCCAGGCAGTAGAACTATTTCGAAATATTAAATGTACGAGTACTTAAAAATAAATCCTTTTCATATTTTTAATCTGTCTTTTATTAACTTTAATGTTTTCATTATAAATAAATAAACAAAACATCCTGAAACTTTTACTGTGAAACACACGTTTTTATTCCATAAAACTTCAACAATTAACTTCATTAAATGTAAGCCCTTTCACAAAATTCCCCTGTTCAGCCCCCCCCCCCCCCCAAAATAAAATTCTAGATCCGCCACTGCGGAGGGTCAAAGGGGGTTTCGAAGAGGGCGTAGTTGCATGGACAATGTATTTGTTCTAAACACGCTCATATTATAGTATAGTATTATATATACAATAGTGTAGAATTTCAACATAAAATTGTATGCAATATAATATATGTAGATTTCCAAGCCGCTTTTGACTCAGTCCCACATAGTCAACTCTGGCATAAATTAGGAACGTTAGGTGTTAGTGGTAAACTGATAAGAGTTCTGCCCAGCTTTATGTGAATGCGAGATTGGATATAGGTAGTCAGAGGGGATTGATAGCCATAGAGAGGGGGGTTTTGCAGGGGGACACAATCTCTCCTTTGTTGTTCTCTCTATACAGTATACATATCAGATAGGACTCTTATTTCAGAGGAAAGGATTTTCGCGGTACCAGAATAAATGAACATAATGATATATTAATGTTGCTCTAGGAGACGACATAGTTATTCTGGCTGACAGCGTTCCTGATGTGAGAAATAAACTAAGTTGTCTATCTGAATATTGCAATGAGCTAGGATTGAAGGTTAATAAAGGAAGACTAAAATTGTTCCATTTCATAGAGGCAGGTTAAGAGGAAATTTGAATTTCAGTTATCAAGGGGAAAAAATAGAAGATACTAATAAATATAAATATTTGGGAGTAGAATTAGTGAGTTCAGGTCGGTTTGTAAATTTTTGTAAATTAGTTCTGAGTAAGGCAAAGAGTGTGAGCGCTTGTGTCATGGGAGTGCTGGTAAAGCTAAGTCTGAGTCTTGGGACAGTAAAATGAAATTGTATGAGGCTACGGTGCTGCCCGCTGTCCTATACGGCTCTGAAATCTGGGCTCTAGGATATCTGGAT
>NW_024091298.1:0-15000 GCF_014356525.2 Nilaparvata lugens | reverse complement strand
AGTGAGTATATATTCAAGCGCTCATGTTAAACTTACGGAGTTTCCTCTCTGGAAGCAATCAGTCGACTGACTCTAATCCACAAATTGGCATCTACTATGACAATCCATCACTGTAACTGGCTAATCTCCCTCCATTTTTCTGCGCCAAATAATCCTCCAAGTCAGAAGAAATTTTGTATGGAGTATAGAGATGTATGGTAATGCTAAAAGTCGTGACTTCTTATTGAATCGCTTGGAATCGCTTAATCGCTTATTGAATCGTTTTCAATCTATTAATTGATTGAAAGAGTAAGGCATGATAAAGTAGATAAAGATAAATTTCAAAGAAGCAAGCATTATGCACTGTGTTGAAAACAGTAACTTATGCATCATTTTTATATGATTGCTATTATGTTTGCTTTGAAGGTTCATTAGTTTCACCGTACTGTGTGGACATATCTTGTGGAATTGAACTTCATCATTCTGGAGACATCATGGCAGGTTGTACTCCTGTCTACTATGGAGATGACGGGTGCTGTCCCATTTCCTCGCACTGTCGTGAGTTTCTTCCAACTACAACTATTACCTTTTTATTAAATTCTCGTTGTAGCCTCTTCACTATGATATACAAGCACATTATTCTCATGTTAATTTCAATATTGATTCATTGAAATTATATAGGTGTATAAATGAAAGATAAATTGCGTTTTGATAGTGTTGCTATCCAGTCGTTATCAAATTATTATTATAAGTTATAATAATAATACTCATCTATTGCTATTCATAACCCACTGCGAGTTAATAGCCTAATTCGCTTTTTGAACTGTTTCTATCGATGTACCAAGAATACATAATATGTATTCTAGGTACGTTGGTTTCTATGTAGTGTCGTCATAATAGTTCAAAAACGAAAATGAAAAATTAACACTTACGTATTATAGTGGTTACAACATGTTGCGGGGTGGTTTCGCACATTATCAAGCCTGACACAAACTGAAGTTTGTTAAGGTTAAACCATAACATGAGGATAGGTATTTGGTGAAGTTTGGCAAGGTAGATAATATTATAACGCTCGTCTTCTTTTTACGGTCAATTTTATTTTACATGAAATCAAATTTTCACGGTTTATATTTATTATGCGTACATGTTCTGTTATGAGAGATAAAAACTATGAATTCCTTATAGATAATGAAATAACTCATGAAATCGCATTTCCTTTTAGAAGGAGCTGACAATAGTTGTTCAGGAAAAATAGGATATGTAAAATCATCATTTAGTCCGGGCATGACATGAATAAGGCACTATCGAGTAACAGCCGTGGAAGATGTCTCAATTTCATCGTTAGGTCTAGCTAGCATAACAAGGATCGTGATGATGATGAGTCGAAATCACAGGCAAACACCTCGGAAACACCGCCAAAATTTCAGGGTTTTGCTATATCGCTTGTATTTCGATAACCGTTCGAAATATTCAACCGTTTTTTCAGACGAAAATACTTTAAACATCTTCCTCTATAATTTTTATTTATAAAATTTTTCTCTATAACGCATATTTTTCCAGTTATAACCTTCAAAAGCCTAAAAAAACTTTTTTCTAGAATGTTCAAATTTCATTCAATCATAACTTTTTTTGTACAAGAGATACAGGGAATGTTGAATCTATTAGATTAGAACATTTTCTCAACTTTAGAACGATTTATCTTTATGCGCTGTAAGTCGGAAAATGAGTTCTGCAGCGAACTCCAAAGAAAACCCTGCATGATTTCTGGTGCGTTTTCCATACGCATGAGGTAACAAGCTAGAACTATAAAATCGATTTTTACATGACTACTTTAAGATAGAGACTTGCAAATAGTCTCAATCTCTTCGTTACAACAAAACGAATAAGAATATTGATGATGGAAGCAACGAAAATGATTGACATCATTGAAAATTCAAGATGGCGGCCATTATTGACAAAAATTTTATATCGTTTATTATTCAGTTATTGTGAGAGATATCGGATTGGTTTTACCACCAAAGTGTTTAGAATTAACTTAGCAATGATGTCCAAGAGAATCGTCTCATTTCTACCACTCTTTCCATTATTTATTCAACTTCAAAAACTTGAAACATACATTTTTCGGGGACAATATTTCACTTTCCACTCTGTATTGCGGTAGACAAACACTAGTATTATTGACACAGTATAGTGGAATATTTCCAAAGCTTCGAAATGACATCTGGTTGAAGGCTGTAATTCCATATTTTACGACTGGAGCGTCATCGGAAAAAGAGTAAAAAATACAGTAACTGTTTGCAGCAGAAATCATGCTTTTTTCTCCAAATGCTAAACCTGAACAATTAGAAAACCATGTAACTCATGACTCCTTGAAGGTACAGATCAGAAAATGGTATCAATCTCTTCGTAAAGATGTGTGGAATCATGAAAAAACAAGATGGCGGCAAAAATATGTCGATTTTCAATAAACCGTCTGTAATTCTAATCATGTCAAGGATATCAGATCAATTCAGCCAGCCATCTGGAAGCTCCAAAATAATCGTACTACAATATCCGAATGATTTATCCAATTCCACCAACTTTTACTATGGTGAATATAACTTCAAACTCTTGAAATCACATTTTTGGCCGCCATCTCTGATTTTTCTACGATGACAAACATTTTTGAGATTGCTATCATGGATAATCTATTTCCACACATCTTTACGAAGAGATTGATACCATTTTCTGACCCGTACCTTCAAGGAGTCATGAGTTACATGGTTTTCTAATTGTTCAGGTTTAGCATTTGGTGGAAAAAGCGTGTTTTCCGCTGCAAACAGTACTTTTTACTCTTTTTCTGATGACACTCCAGCCGTGAAATAATATGGACATACAGCCTCCAACCAGATGTCATTTCGAAGTTTTGGAAATATTCTACAATACTGTGTCAATAATACTAGTGTTTGTCTACTGGGAATACATATACAGGGTAGAAAGTGAATTATTGTCCCCAAAAAATCTAATTTCAAGAGTTTGAAGTTTATATTCACCATAATAAAAGCTGGTGGAATTGGATAAATCTTTTAGATATTGTTTTATGATTATTTTGGAGCTTCCAGATGGCTGAATTGAACCGATATCCTCGACATTATCAAAATTACAGACGATCTCTTGAAAATCGACATATTTTTGCCGCCATCTTGTTTTTTCATGATGAAAACATTTTTGAGGTTGCCATCATGGATAATCTCTCTCTACACATCATTATAAAGAGATTGATACCATACCCAAGTTTGTACCTTCAAGGAGTCATGAGTTACACGGTTTTCTAATTGTTGGAATTGGCATTTGGCAGAATAAGCGTGTTTCCCGCTGCAAACAGTACATTTTACTCTTTTTCCGATGACGATCCAACCGTAAGATATGGACTTATAGCGTCCAACGCGATGTCATTTTGGAGCTTTGGAAATATTATACAACACTGTGCCAATAATACTAGTGTTTGTCCACTGCGAATACATATATAGGGTAGAAGGTGAAATATTGTCCCCAAAAAATGTATGTTTCAAGATTTTGATGTTGAATATATCATGAAAAGAGTGATAGAAATGAGACGATTCTCTCGAACATCACTGTAAGGTTAATTCTAAACACTTTGTTGGCAAAACCAATCCGATATCTCTCAAAATGACTGAATAACAAGTGATATAAAAATTTCTGTCAATAATGACCACCATCTTGAATTTTTCAATGATGCCGATCATTTTCGTTGTTTTCATCATCAATATTCTTATTCGCCTTGTTGTAACGAAGAGATTGAGACCATTTGCAAGTCTCCATCTTGAAGCAGTCATGAAAAAATCGATTTTATAGTTTTAGCTTGTTTCCTCATGCGTATGGAAAATCATGCAGGATTTTTTTTGGAGTTCGCTGGATAACTCATTTTTCCACGTACAGCGCATGAAGATATATCGTTTCAAAGTTGGAAAAACGCTCTAAATTTTATAGATTCAGAATTTCCCTATAATGGAATGAAATTTGACCAAATTTAGAAAAAAAATTTTTTTTAGGCATTTGAAGGTTATAACTGGAGAAATATGCGTTTTAGAGGAAAATTTCCACTTTTCAATATGGACTCAACTCATAATAATTCAAATTTATAATTTTCTCTCAGATAATCAATCTCATGATGTGTCGTTAAATTTCTCTACTGAGCTGCTGAGATAAATTGTTCAGCACAGTCTTGTCTCTTGGGTCTCTAGTGTTCTGCCATTTCCTTCTTGCTCTTCTTTTCTGCAATATCATATTCTTTATTTCTGAGGGATAGTTGTTGCCTTGAGTTCTACTTTTTATTCCAGGTGTATATGCCCAGGCTGCTTGCTGAATGGAGGTCACGAATTTTCCAATTTCCAGTTCTAGCTGATCTTTACTTCTAAGTGGTTAATTGAGATTTATGCTTTCCTCCAATAAGAGTTTAAAATGTTCACAGTTTGTATATCTATTGCATAGAAATGGAGTAAATTCACTTTTCTTTTAAATTCTTTTACACTTTCACTTGATGTGAGTATAATAATTGGTGAGTGATCCGATGTTAAGTCACAGCTGTCTTCAATTTTGATGTAGTTTGTGGAGATATTCTTAATGATGAAGAAATCGATCAGATCTGAATTTTACGTGTGTCAGTTGGCCAGTTTGTTGGGTTGCTTGATATTGCTTCACATTGTAATATTGCTGGATTGCACTAAACAGTTCTCGCCCCCTTGTAGTGGTTAATCTGGAGCCCCAATGTATATGTTCAGCATTGAAGTCTCCTCCTATAATAAACCTTCTTCCTAGATGATTAAAGAATTCTGCGTAGTCTTGATGTTTTAGTAGATGTCTTGGAGGACTATATATTGCTGCTATTGACACTTTGCATCCTCTGATTTCCAATTATATGACAAAAGCTTGAATTTCATTTGTTTGGTATTCCTTCTCAGTATGTTGTATAGTCATCATCATCATCATCTTACGTACAAGGATTAGGTTAATGCCTGTTCCGACTTACAAACAGCTTATTAATATCTATATTTCAATCACAAAATTACGCTATAATATAAACAAGCAGTGTATTTATTGCCATCTCTTCCGTGGCCTACCAATAGATCTTTTCCCTGCCGGTTTATGTTGTATAGTCTCTCTCACAATTACTGCACTACCCTTGCCGAGTTATTAGGATGTGCAGTATGATATGTTTTATAACCTCTTATTCTAAGATAAGACTGGTTAGTCATGTGCGTTTTTGATATGAGGCAAATGTCTACTTTTTCACTATTTAATATCAACTCTAGTTCTTGCTGCTTTCGAAGGATGCCATTGGCATTCCATGCCATGATTTTCAAAGAGTGATTCATTGCTTTCTTCTGTTTCCAGCCAGGTTGTCACTGCTTTCTACTTTTTGGAACCTTCTTTCAAAAGTTTGCCGTGCTATGAATTTGGAAAGTTAATTTGGAATTTAGAATTTAGAAGCACACACAATATAACTTAATAAAAGGGATGCTTGATAAACATACCTAGTGCTAGAGGATGGGAATCCAGAAATTACAAGAGAGACAACTAAATAGAGAGAAGATATCAAATATATTGTCACCTCTTACAGTTAAATTCAACAGTAGTTGATAAAACAAAATGAAGTTACATCATGAAAACCGAAAATAGAATCACTAAATTTAGAAAATTATCTTCAATATAGCTGATTCCATAGTATCCTACTCTGTCTGCTTTACATTGAAAACGTTTTAGATTGATTCATGAGAAGCTTTAAGGACTCTAATTTCAGAAAGAAGAATTGGAAGATATCATAGATATTTCTCAAAAGTTATGATTAACAATACATCTTTTAAAAGAAAGATCAACATAAAATACTTAGAACACACTTTGAAACTTTTAAAACATTATCAAATATTAATAATCCCCAATAGTATCTATTCTGTATCTTCATATCATGAAAGCCACAAAGACAAATATTCCTCAAGTATCACATCACGGAATTCTACATAGGAAGACTATTCAAAAATATTTTATATCAAAACAAATTTAGCAAGGCTAGGGTCCTTGAAACTTCATTTGATCCTTTACAACTTTAAGACCAAAATTATTTTAAAACATTAATTTATCAATAAGGGACCTTTAAACATTTCATATACTAATCCAAATTTTAGTAGTTTAGTAGATTATAAAATATAAATTTAAAGAAAACTGAAATTTCCAGCTGGATCCTTACAGAGAAAATATGGCCTCACATTTCAATTTAAAGATACAACCGAAAATCTACTATTCAAATGAAATCGAAATTTGTAATATATCAATTCCCAAATCAAAGTTACGATTTAACAAAAAGAGTGTAACTCAGCACGTTTTAATTGATTTAAATGGTTCACGTTTTACACCCCTCCCTTTTTGAAGGTCTATAGTCACTAAAACCCATTCTGTCACATCCGGAATTCCTGGGACGTTTGTTTAATTTGGAAAAAGTGGTTACCTCAAAGCTGTTTCTTCAATTTGAATCTAGGCTCAGTGATCGAGCTCGTCCAGATGGACAGGAGACAGCATACCCCAAGCTTCTAGGACTGCCATCGATTCAGAGGCATCTCGGCGGCTTAAAGATACACGTTCACGAGACATTCATGAACCCGTAAATTGATGGACTCGTACATTGACCACTGTTAGAATAAAAAAATAAACTAGGATAATACAAATTAACTCAACTTCAGTTATATCATAAAGTCAACCTACTTTAGGTTATATAAAACTCAAATCAATACTTATTACTTTAAAACACAAATAGACATTACCTACTTCAATATCTTGATTTAATAGAAAATAATCTATTTGTAATCAGGGTCATGCCCTTTATACAAAGAGATGAGTACATAGTATTCCATAACACATAATTCACTAGTTGATTGAATTGCTTCATAATAAGATCTTTCGAGTATTGTTGTTAGATTGTTCAGTCTGTTCTCTTACATAAATTACATAGAGTGTAATTCAAAAAATAAATTACATGATAGGTGTTTCCTAAAGAATCAAGAAAGCTTTTCATTAGAATCAGCAGAACAAATAAAATCTATAACACAAAATATGGTCATTTAAATTTAGGTTAATAGCTTCCTCTTCAAAAATAATTTAAAATCAAGAATACCTCAATTCCTTCTTATAGGTACTCCACATTTCTACATATTACACTTAAATGTATCTATCACAATAAATGTAATACTTTGATGGAAGCTTTCATTGATAATAATTTCGTTGATTATATTATAATCTATGACGTACCTTTAGTAGCGGTTATAGGAGGAAAATTTCCATTGTAAGGTGACAATTTGATATCTTATCTTCTTAATTAAAGCATTTACTGAGGCGGAAAAAACTAGAACATGCTATTGGAACAGATGGTTCCACAGCCAAATACTACCAAGCCTAAAGCTGGCATAAAAGCCATGATTAACACAAAATACTGTGACTACATTTTGTACTGCTTACAACAGAGGACAGACACTGAGTGAAACCCATTTCGCTTCTCTCGTCTTGCCGTGCACAGCTGAGAACGGCCTCACTAGATAGGAACCTAACCAACGTTAATTGTGATTGGGAGTTACTATTTTCTAGAAAAATTTCATCACAATTTCTGCCAATAGAATGGAACAGTACAACTATAATTTAAGATACATTCTCCCACCAAGTGACAGCTATTTTCCAAATTCCTAACCAAATAAGGCATGATTGATAATCAATCGGACACAAATTCCTTGCCTTATAAGGTCATGAACCAGACTGATGCTCCAGGAAAATCGTTGATTTTCTTAGTACCATAACTTCTATGCACACACTTGCAGAGTCGACACAACACAACACAGAAAAGCAAACCAGTGAAACAGAGTTTCATAACAGGCTGACTTCTTATGATAATTCGCATAATCCTCATCATTCACAATTGGAACAAGGAACATGTCAAGTGGCTCTTTTGTCTTCCACTTGAGTTTGTTGACAACGTCCAGAACCGTGTATCCTTGCCTCTTCAAGTCCTATGTTATGGAATCAGGACTGCATGATTGGTGAAGTTTCCCTATCATCACTCTGATTGGTCGAGATTCCTTATTTTTGTAAGAATGTCACTTGTAGCTAGCATCAAGCACTTTTCTTGTGACATTCCGGTATGCATCCACATCTGACACATTAATTTTATAAGTTATATTACTTACAAGCTCAATTCTAAACTTGTCAACTGGTGAAACACTATTCAACACTATTATAAGTCCTTCAGTAATGTGTTCAAGTTGTTTATACCATCCACAATGATTGCCGAAGCGTTACTACTTTGGTTTTCTTCTCTGACATCATTTTTCATGTTGGCAGTCGACGTGCTCGTTGAAGGCTGAGGGGGAGAAAGTGAGGTATCCATTTTTCCTTTTCTTTGGTTTTCTGGATTTCTGACATACCCACTCAGTCTCCTCAGCTAACTCTTCCTCATCTTTCGAGTACTGTGTGTTGATATTATACACTCTTTTTTCCGTTGAAATTTTCTTTTTCAGCTCATCTCCATCTGTAGGGCGAGGATGTTTCTTGTTCGCCTCCTTCTCTTCTAACAGAGAGATTCTATTGTTCAGCATCAGAAGTTGCATTTCAAGTTCTTCATTTTTATTAGGGCTATCCCACATTTGTCTTCGGCTTCTTTTCAACTATAATTATATATTTTTTCGGTTGCAGTCATATCCGTGCGACAGCCGAGTGGCAGCAGTGTCTCAGTTCTGTAGTGCTACTGTGGTCTGAATGTGTTAAACTATTGTTGATAATATGACACTTAAAGCTTGTTAAATCCGATTTGAATTTATATTTTTCAATTTTTAGCTAATTACCTGTAGACTCAGAAGATGAAAATCATATTTCTGGTATATATTTCGGTGCATAACAATACCATAAACAGTCATGTATCGGAAATACATATTAGCAATAAAATAATTGTTATCTTCTGCCTTATGTATCTAAACGTAATCAGTTTGGAATTTAAGACACAGTCAGGGTTCCTTCTTTTATACTTTTTGTTGTTTATTCTATTATTTATTATATTATGTCAATTATACCTTTGGCTTAACTCATTTGGTTCTTTTTTTACTTTTATTTTAACTTAATTTTCCGTTCAACCATATTTTTCGTCACTTTGATCGTACAAAACTGGAAAATTCTGTATCTCTTCAATAACTTTTTCACCTCTTTATGTTAAATGAGCCCGTCAACGTCACCGTACAAAAGTAAACTGAACTAGTCGGTGACGGCGCGGGCACGTCTCAGGCAACAAACACGGTGACGGTTCTGACGCGGTGCGTTAGTATGTGTCCCTACAAGTTTGAAAGCATTTGTTTTCCTTTCGCCATAGTACGTCCGACTCCGACACTCGGCCGTACCGCGGCGCAGGCTCGGTGCGTTTATGTGTGTCCCGGCCATAATATCGACCATGAAAAGCTCTGATCAGATGACGAGCGATCATAGCTGAGGGTTTGGTTGGGGAGGAAATATTATTGAATTGTAAAATTTTTGTATTAAAAATGTTCTAAATTGTAATGTCAATTCTGTTACAGCAACTGAGACCGACAAAATTGTAGAGGAGGATCTAACGGTTGAAAATAAAGATGGTAAGTTGAAAATAGATTTTTAAAAGAATGCCTTTTCAATAGTCTATTATTTGTCATGTATACTCACTTATACCGGCGCTACAGTCGATTAAGATCCGTCGCCTCCTTCACAATTCGCCTGTAATCATTTCTTGTCTGGGTCAGCACTCTCCATTGCATCACTCCCATCACAAGCAGCTCGTCCTTGAACTCCCTCAGCCAGCTCCTTCTCGGGGGATGTTTCACAGAGACAAGTTCTCACAGAGACAAGTAGTGTTTTTGAACGATATTAGTGTCACAGAGACAAGTTTCACAGGAGCAAGTATTTCTATAAATGGCAGTCTCACAGGAACAAGTTCCCACAGAGACAAGCAGTTTCATAGAGACAAGGTCTCCGTCCAAAGTAGTAGCGCTATAAATGGCAGTCTCACAGAAGCAAGTTCTCACTGAAACAAGGTGTTTCACAGAAGCAAGGTCAGTGTCATAGAGACAAGGTAGCGAATGTAGGAAGAAGTTAGGCGTGTTGCCTACATCTGAACTTGAAGGCACTCCATTATTTGTTCTAGTAAATTGAATGTCTGCTGTTTTTTAATCCTGCAGGTATATGATTATGATTGAAGGTTTATCATATAAGATAGGGATGGGTTGGTAACCTATTAGAATCAGATAGAAGATAGATAGAATTATGAAGATAACTTAAATAAATTGAGTTCTATGTAACTGAAAGACAGACAGACAAAAGATATTTATTTCAAAAAAATGCACTTTACATACAAAGTAATAATCTTATGTACTCATTAATTATATTAAACAACAACAAAGAATAAAAATGAATATTCTCGTTACCACATTGCAAAGGATGTTCAGTGAGGTCTACTGTTATCTGGACTACTAGAGTATTGTAACTCCTAATGTCAGATTGAGTAAGATAGTGCCAAGATATCTAATAAGTATATATTAAACCTTCAACCCTGAAAGAATAATCAATATGAATATGAAATGGAATATAAAAAAGCCAAATAGACTACCACTGACCTATTCATCACCGCTTCTTAAAAACCACATGGCCAAAATGGTTTTTCATTATAATTCCTTCTTTCCTAATAAATTGTTTATGCTTTTGTACTCCTGAGCGAAGCTCGGTCCCCGATATTATGAGCTAATCATCTCTTCTTTTTCCAAGCTGCGGTCTCGAATTGTAAATTCAAATTAATATAATATTAACTTCAGACAGTCACAGAGTAAAGCTGCGTTAACACCAATAGATTCTATAGAATCTATTAGATTGAACATAACTTATCATACACATGATGAACATATGTGTTTTTCAAGTGCCGTTCAATCTATAATAATCTGTGAGGATAAAGTTATTAGTCTAACACTTTGTTAATAACTTTGGTGTAAACGCAGCTTTAGATGCCAAGATTTATCATGGCGTTCCGAGTTACGGATGATAATGTCAATGAAAAACTTCCTTTTTCTAAGGAATCAGCTTTCCTCTTCTCTTTACAGATATCTTTTTCATCTTCATGTATTTTGTTTTCCCTTGGTTCACTCTCAGATCAACCTTTCGTTCTTCTCCTTCAATTACCAGGAAGGGTTTTCTTCAATGCTCGTTCACTCCTAGCAAATATAACTATGTCGTCTGAATTTGCATGCACCTAAATAGCTTTGTGCATTATGGTTCCTCTCATAACCACCTTGTCGAATGTTCTCTGAAGGACGGACCAGATTGAAGAGCATCACCGAGAGAGTGTCACCCCCTGTCCAACTCCACTGTCCACTCTGAATTCCCTACTCATTTTTCCATTAATCAGCACAACACCTACACTTTGAGAGAGTGTCACATTCTCCAGTCTTATCAGTTTCGGTACATTCCATAATCCTCCATTGCGTCTAGCACCTTTCTTTATTGATGCTGTCAAAGACCTGTTTGAAGTCTATATATAGACTATAATATATGCCCAAATAAAATTGATAAGGGCTTGGGAGAATCTAAAACGATAATCTCTGTGATGAACAAAAAAAACTTCCAATTAATAACTTGAAAACAAATTCTAACTTATAAATTTATTGTAATAGTTTATCAATTATCAATTGACGAGAAATTGCATGATATTCATCTATCAATATGTGAACAATACAATGATTAAGTTATTTTTCATCTAGACAGATCATATGATTCATGGCTAATCACTTAGAGAACCCTTAGCTGCTCATTAATCGAGTAACAATAGAGGTGACAGTAACATCTCTTCAGTCTTCAAACTTAGTATAATAGAAAGGAAATCTATTATTCACCATATTGTACAGATCGAATAATCTTTCAAGAAAATAGAACAAATTGAAAACTTATTACCTTTTTTAATCATTGTTTCCAGGTGCCCCGAAATGCCAGTTCGGCGATTTAGACATGGAGATCGGGCAGAGACTAGTCGTGCCCATCAAAGAGAGGTGCCTAGAATGCTCCTGCAAAGTCCCGCCTTTCATATCTTGCGCAATCAACACCAAATGCTACAAAAATAGAAACTAATGATTCAAATTACTAATTTAAAAAACGCAACTCATTGAAAAAATATTTCAATAATATGCATTTCAGCAATTGATGTAATTTTAATAAATCTTTATCATATTGAATTATTATACAGCGTTGGTAAAAATTATTGAAACAGTTTGATATTTCTGTCACAAGGATAATTTGATAACAGAGGTTTCATCAGGGATTCTATTAGCATAGAAAAACTACTTTAGTCTGATAAAAACTTTTGGTCCGAGATATTAAGCTCAACTTCATTTTTTAAATGGGGAGGTGATCATGTGATACATGATTCCGATACAGAATTTCAAGTAGTCTTAAAAATCTGGTGTGACGCACTCACACTACTTTCCTTGCCGTTATGAAAATATATCACCTGAGGGTTCACGCGCATAAGAGTCTACTATTCTAAGATCTTAGCCAGCTGATGACAGGACAATAACGCTGGAGCAGTGGTGCCCATCCCCCCAATGGTCCATGTCGCAAAATCGCCCCCCATTTTCCCTAGTTTTTTTCCAAAAATCCCCCCCAAAATTCAGCCTCATGTCGCATCTTGCGACATTAAAACATGCTGTGGGCACTCCTGCGCTGAAGACACACGATGTTTGCTATCTCTTCATAGTGAATGATTTAATAGAATCAACAGTTTGCAATTGAATAATCACATTTTCTCGAATTTCAAGCTTATTTTTACTTTCCTTGCCCTATTACCATAGGTAAGGAAAGTATTGCTTTCCGAAAAAAATTGAGGTACCCCAATTTCTAAATTTCCATACGTTTCAAGGTCCCCTGAGTCCAAAAAAGTGTTTTTGGGTATTGGTCTGTATGTGTGTGTGTGTGTGTGTGTGTGTGTGTGTGTGTGGTGTGTGTGTGTGTGTGTGTGTGTGTGTGTGTGGTGTGTGTGTGTGTGTGTGTGGTGTGTGTGTGTGTGGTGTGTGTGTGTGGTGTGTGTGTGTGTGTGGTGTGTGTGTGTGTGTGTGTGTGTGTGTGTGTGTGTGTGTGTGTGTGTGTGTGTGTGTGTGTGTGTGTGTGTATGAGTGTATGTGCGTCTGTGTAAACGATATATCATCTCCCAATCAACAGAATAACTTGAAATTTGGAACGTAAGGTCCTTACAATATAAGGATACAACACGAACAATTTCGATCAAATGCGATTCAAGATGGTGGCTAAAATGGCGAAAATGTTGTCAAAAACAGGGTCTTAACGACCCTGATCAATTTTCTTAACGGCAAGGAAAGTTGTGTGAGTGCGCCACAATTGTGGCGATTTGTGGAGATTTTCATGCTCAATCTTTTCCACTCAAAATTTTTTGTTTAAATTGTATCTGAAGCCTGCTAATTGGGAATCTAAAATCAAAATTTGCATAGATGGGGCGGAGCCCCTGAAATTTTTACAGATATGGGAATTGTGGCAGTTGATAGAGCTTATCAATGACTATTTTAGGTATAAGTTTGATCAAAATCGTTGGAGCCGTTTTCGAGAAAATTGCGAAAACCCTGTTTTTGACAACATTTTCGCTATTTTAGCCGCCATCTTGAATTGAATTTGATCGAAATTGTTTGTGTCGAATCCTTATAGGGGAAAGACCTTGTGTTCCAAATTTCAAGTGACTCCGTTAATTGGGAGATGAGATATTGTGTACACACACGCACGCACGCACGCACGCACGCACACACTGTAACAGTATATTTTGATACCAATAAAAATTTCATTAACTGAAATGAATTTCTAGGTCTCAGACAGAATAGCAAAAATGGTGTCACCAATGGTGTTATCAATCGAAGATATAGATGAGACGATAACAACTAGAAAAGCCAAGATTATGGCTAACATTTTGAAATGAGAATCAATTTCTCAATTATTTAATAGAATAATAATATATTGTGTGAATTTGAGGTTAGGTTCTATATGAACAACGCTTGTCTGCAATATCAATAACGACCAAGCTGAACATCTACAATTTAATTAGATACTCACTAGCAAAATAATTGTGTCTAGGTAGCATTCATTAAGACGAGAACAAGAGGGTTTTGTAAACTAAGCATAAATGTTACATAAACGATTAAGAAGACACAAAAATATTTTTCCTACAGATACCTTGAAAAGTGAACATTTCTGCACTGATTGCAGGCTGCAAAGAATCACTTTTCCGCTCTAGTGCGCAAAGTATTACTTTGTGTACTCCAGATTTGCAGCATGACAATGCAAAATAGTTAGTAGGTTATATGGAGCACCAGTGCAGGAAAATAAAAATTAAGTTGGTAACAATGTCTGTGATTAGATAAGAATCATCAATGGCTGTATGGCTACATATTTATGATAAAATCCCAATCTAGAAATCCAAAACAATAATAATGTCTATCTAAATCATAATTAAATAATAACTTCTCATCATTTAATAATAAATAATGTTCCTTTTCTATTGACAGTAATAATTATTTCAACTCCAAGCAATGAGAAATGTGGCAAACACACATTATGAAATTCGAATTTTCAGGTAAAATAATTACTGTTCGAAATCCATGTCGATAAAATTAATAAAATCACATTAGAATATACCACAATAAAATATTTTCTTTTGTCTATGTTATTTTATAAATATTTTTTAGTTTACTTATAGTATTTTCCCATAATTTTAGTTAACCATAAGTCTAAATATCTGAATACTGTTTTTAGCTGGATGAAACGAAGTTAGGTACGATTCTTCCCGCTAGGTCGCACGCTTGTCGGTTCAGCCATCTGCAGCCATCTCAATCCGCTGTTGGAGTGTATTTTGAATGCAAATGTATTTTGAATGAATACACACACACACACACACACACACACACACACACACACACACACACACAC
>NW_024091297.1:0-22595 GCF_014356525.2 Nilaparvata lugens | reverse complement strand
GTACTTCATTCATGTAGATTACATTATTACTGGCTATACACTTATATACAATAGCTTACAGTAGCAAAATATAGATGAATTTACATAATATAGCCTAAGACAATAATTATTGAACTGTATAATGATATGAAAAAACAATTTGTAATAACTAAAGATAATATTGTTATGCATCTACATAAATTGGCGGAGCTTTGGACATATCAATGTCCATCTTCGGAAAGAAATATTCAAAATATCCTTCCCACTGCTCTCTCTACCAAATGTGTAAGAGTGTAAGAAGGGCCACGTATGAGGACTACCATGCGTCACATAGCTTCACCAAAAACAACTACTAGGACTATCGCTTTCAGTTACACTCACATTTGCAACATAGACACCCTGTACACTGTCTATTATTAGTGTGTTGTTGGGAGTGTAAGAGTGTAAGAAGGGCACAGTATGACAGACTACCAGCGTCACATAGCTCACCAAAAACAACTACTAGGACTATCGGCTTCAGTTAACACTCACATTTGCAACATAGAACACCTATACACTGTCTATTATTAGTGTGTTGGTTGGAGTGTGAGAATGTAAGAAGGGCAGAGTATGAGACTACCAGCGTCACATAGCTTCACCAAAAACAACTACTAGGACTATCGGCTTCAGTTAACACTCACACTTTGCAACATAGACACCCTATACACTGTCTATTATTAGTGTGTTGTTGGGAGTGTGAGAGTGTAAGAAGGGCACAGTATGAGAGACTACCAGCGTCACATAGCTTCACCACCAAAACAACTACTAGACTATCGGCTTCAGTTAACACCCCATTTGCATCATAGACACCCTATACACTGTCTATTATTTGTGTGTTGTTGGGAGTGTAAGAAGGGCACAGTATGAGAGACTACCAGCGTCACATAGCTTCACCAAAAACAACTACTAGGTCTATCGGCTCCAGTTAACACTTACATTTGCAACATAGACACCCTATACACTGGCTATATTAGTGTGTTGTTGGGTGTAAGAGTATAAGAAGGCACAGTATGTGAGACTACCAGCGTCAACATAGCTTCACCAAAAACAACTACTAGGACTATCCGGCTTCAGTTAACACAAACATTTGCAACATAACGGTCCTTTATTAGGCTTATCACCATATATGATACAGTATCAATCAATACGACAGTGTCATCTCAACTTGATACACAACACCATAATTGATACAAAACTTGCAAATTTTGAATTAATTCCACAAACCATGGGATATCTTCTTATGCTATCTTTTCTCTATGATGAAACAGACAAAAAATACAATATTCAGATGAGAAAAACAGATATTGCTCATATGATAGAATTATAGTACCATTTGAATTAATAAAATAATAGATTGAAAATACAAATTTTAAAAATATTACTATAATCATAACAAATTATTAATTCAAGGGTACTATAATGTTATTTTATATATAAAGAAAGTAGCTCTGAATCCATACATTTTAAAAAGGATATGCTCATTCATTTTCCCATTCTTATACTCTTTTGTAATATATAGAGTCAAATCGGTCTCAGATTTTTTGGTGACAAAACATAAATTCTTTGTAATGAATGAAAATATGTTTGTTTTTGCAGCACGAACTGAAGGAGGTGGAGGATAAGTTCGGAAAGCTATGATAGCCATGCGCAAATTGGACAATGAGAAGGCGGCTGCCGCCTATCAGGTGGAATTGCTCAAGGATCGGCTGGAGGAGATGGATGAAAATCATTCTCAACTCAACGTGAGTTCATTTTTTTCTTTATTTCAGAAAACAAAATGTACATTTCTAGAGATAAACCCCCAACCACATACCGGGTGTTTAAAAAGAATGACCCAATTTTAAACAGTTATTGACCGAACGTAATGAGGTCTATGTTTCTACTCGATTTCTCTGTCTGTCTGTATGTAACGCGATTATGGCCAAACGCTTTGATAGATTCGTTGAGATTTGTCAGAAATATTCCTTTCTAAAATGCGCGTCGATGTATGAAAAGAAAGGATTCCTCCATACTCTGATATCACATACTATCATCTACTTGAAGATGGATCAATCAGACTATAGACTGATTATCCATAATCAATCAGCTGACAATTATTATATTCATTGCATCATAGCCACATCTAATACAAGGCCCCGGCCTACGATATTACAACGTCGCAGCGTAGGCCTAGAATCTAATACATGATTGGTGAAAAAGATTTTTGAAATACCAGCTGATCATTTTCACCAATCATGTATCAGATTCTAGGCCTACGCTGGCGACGTTGTATATCGTAGGCCGGGGCCTGTATTAGACGTGGCTATGATTGCATGCATTTCACAGGTGTCTGGTCGTGTCTATTTCTATAAGGTAGGGTTTCAATGATCAGAATCCAATATTCTCAAATTTGAAAAACAAATTTTATAGGTGATTTAAAATAAAATAAAAATATTAAATGAATGAATAATCCCGAAGAAATTATAATATTCTTGATCGAAAAAATTAATTTTAAAATAGTTGAGAAATATTTTTATCAGATGGAAAGATTATCACGAACCAGGATAATATGATGTATGGATACAAATTCAAACCTGAAACGGTGTTTATCAACATAAGTGAGTTTTTGATCTTGGAGAAAACAATAACAGTTTTTAAGAGTAATTATGATTCAACTGTGAATTGTGATTCAACTGAATCAACTAGAACAGGTGACATCAGATACCTGTGGATGAGAAAACTGCGTGAGGTCTACTGTTCACAGAACTACTAGTATTTATAAAAAAAATTGTTTACACAAACCAATTTTACATCAAATTACTCAAAGAAGTATCAAGTTTATGATGATGTATTATAAGTATTCTATGTACCCTCCTTTTGAGGCTCGGACGACATCTAGACGGTAGCCAAATTCATTCCAGACTGTTCGCAAGATGTCTTCTCGGACTGTAGCTACTGCATCAGTATACTGTTTTTTAGCTCCAAAATATCAAGTGCTAAGGAGGAACATGAACACGATCTTTAACGTTGTTCCTCCTTAGCACTTGATATTGGGGAGCTAAAAACCAGGATAACTGATGCAGTAGCTACAGTCCGAGAAGACATCTTGCGAACAGTCTGGAATGAATTGGCTACCGTCTAGATGTCGTCCGAGCCTCAAAGGGAGGGCACATACAACACTTGTAATACATCATCATAAACTTGATACTTCTGTGAGTAATTGATGTAAAATTGGTTTGTGTACACCAATAATCAATTTATTAGCCTGACGATACAGTAGTAGCGGTAAATAATGTATCGTCAGACTAAATAAATTGATTGGTGGTACACAAACCAATATAATAATAAAACAACCACTAACCAATATATAACCTAACCTACCTTTATTATAATAAAATCAATAACAACAAATTCTTAAAATGAAGAAAAAAATTCTTTCGGAGGAGACGATAAGCCGTCGGTCCCGATCACCTAAAAAGTAATCGTCATCATCATCCCTCTCACTCATTACCCACGCCAAGCCTAAGAGCTTATGTGGGTATCACCCTCAGTATTATTATTATTAAAATGAATAAATACAACAATAACATTTAATAGTTCTCCCATAATAAGGATACGTTATAATTAACTATTTTATATAATAGTTGATATTAACAATTTATTCTACATACTCCTGTCCTGAATTCTTCTAAAGTATTTTCATGAGCCATTTTCTTAAATTTAAGGAATACAGGCAGGGGAAGTGTGCGGAACCCGAAAGATACAGAAGGGTACAATATTTTTAAACTGTTAAAATTGTTAGAATATAACTGTTTAAAATTGGGTCATCTTTTTGAAACACCCGGTATTATAACCTATGAACTTTAATGTATACAGAATACTAGCCGTCAGGTCACTTCGCTCGCCATATCCGTCTAGTCAGGGGCTCCGCCCCCTGGACCCCCGACTGGATCGTCCAAGAATGAGATCAGCAGGCTCGCTTCGCTCGCCTGCATTTTTCATTGAGCATTTTTATCATATGTTAGGACGATCCAGTTGGGGATCCAGACTAACGTCTGGCTAAACGGATTGCGAGCGAAGCGAGCCTGACTGCTAGTAATATAATATCCCAGGATTGAAGTAGCAGTGCCAATCAATTTTCCGCGATAAATGCATTAAATCTCAACTTGGTGCCAACCTAACAAGTCAACTCACTTAGTGCCAACTTGACAAAATTATTATTTAGTTGCCAGTTAACAACTGTTTCGAAGAGGTACTCTATCTAGATTATAGTTCTATAGTAACATATGTTATGGAAATTTCAATTATAATTAGAGATTGGGAGAAGAAGAATATACATGCTAAAAGACGAACTTTAAACCCTAAAAACACCCTTAGAGTTGAAATATTGCCAAAGATTTCTTAGTGTGCCTCTAAAGGGCCAACTGAACATACCTACCACATTTGAACGTTTTTGTCCGGTAATTTTTAGTTATGCGAGTGAGTGAGTGAGTGAGTGCCATTTCGCTTTTATATATATAGATAGAAGAAGAAGAATAGATGACGTTCCATCGTAAATTTTCCATCACGTGACTAGTGCAAAATGTTCCCATGGAACGCCATTTCAAAATCGTTTGTTCAGCTTTTGGCGCGCACATATAAAGTTGATTTACACTAAAATGTGTCGTTTACTAGCTGCGTGAATGAAGAAATGCAGTTCTACAAACTTACCGTCTAGAAAAGTGTGCATTTCATTTATTCCATACTCTAAAATTTCTATAGAGAAAAATTCATTTAATGATGTTATCAAACATCAAATTTTTGGTATTCTATGTATTAATGTATATATGTATATATTACCCCATTCTCCCTTCCTTTTTTCCTCATCACTTCTCTTCTCTTCTTTGCCTGCCTATTACATGGGAAACCATTTGGCTAGTATCTTCCTCTCTTTTTTTTCTCTTCTCCAACACACCCAAACACTAAGCCCATGGTTTTTATATTTGTAACATTTTATTGTGTTTTATTTGTTTCGTAAATCTTTGTAATTTTGTTTTGTCTTGTTTTGTGTGTTTTTTATAAATTGAAATTGAAATTAGGCTTGAAACAGCACTGAAAGGTTTCATTTTGATATTAGATTCAAGTTTTGATAAGAAAGGGAAATACTTATGGTATATTATACCATCAAAAAACAATAAAATTCAAGTTTACAATATTTTTGAGAATCGTAAGTCTATAAATATCTTATTTTTTACAATTATTGTGCTACTAAAATAATTATAATAAAGTTTATTGTAGACTAAAAAAAAAATATGTATAGGTATTAATGTATTCTATGGCTATGCTATGGTAAACAACTATCAGCGCATGCGCATAGAAGCAAGCTGACTACAATAATCGACCAATGAGAGCTCAGATAGTTGTAACATGTACCAGGTCGGACATTTACCACGCTTCGACTGTGGGGCAGGATTTTGGAACTGGTACTATAGTGAGGTCCACGTTATAATGACAGTATTTATCAACTTTGGTTTTGCTATCCTTGTCTATCATTCGACAAGCCAGCCGGTGGTAATATCCTTTTCTAGGTCCACAACGAAGCCAATTATGTTTATGACAGTGTATAAATATAATTATTAATGCAGAGAATCGGCATCGCTATCTTCTATCTTTATCTTTTGGTAGAGAGTTAGTGGGGAGGATATTTTAATATTCTTTCCGAAGAATGGACATTGATATGTCCAAAGCTCCGCCAATTATGTAGATGCAATAACAATTTAATTATCTATAGTTATATATTACAAATTGCTTTTTCATATCATATACAGTTCAATATTATTTTCTTAGTCTATATTATGTAATTCATCTATAATTTGCTGTATGTAAGCTATTGTATATAAGTGGTATAAGCCAGTATATATTGTAATCTACATAAATAAAGTACTCAATCAATCAATCAATCTGATATTTATTGTTGATTCTTGTTAATAAATTATCATTTCTATCTCAATCTATTTCATCGGTCCAAAAATATAAGTTATTGGGCATCAAACGTAGAAGTCTGCGTTTTTTATACTTAATGGTTTGCCATTATAACGTGGACCTCACTATAGTTTCTGGTACAGAATCTGTAAAAACTCTGGAACGCGGAACTTTTTACTTGGTAAATTGTGAATCGGACATTTAGCACATTCCATGTACATAGAACGGGCCCAATGTCCCATGAAAGAGGTGTAACAGTCAATACCATAGAATCTACAATCTATGTTCAATAGACCTCTCACTACTCAATGCTGTAACTAAATTTAGTCTAAAATCTACGGTGACCCAATTTCTAGACTAGTTCAATTGAATCTAGATCAAATTCTTTGTCTAGATAGTTGGCTTGTTGTAGCACAGACATCTATAGTGAGGTCCACGTTATAATGGCATGTTTTATCAGCAATGGTGTTGCTATCCTTGTCTATCATTCAACAATGTGGATAGCGCTATCTCTTTCTCGCTTTGCTCTGTTTGTCAGATCGTCTTTTAACAATGTAGAATTAATAATTGATTAACAAAATATTTAATCCTAATTATGAAAATTCATTATGTAATTATTGAAAACTGAAATTTCTTGCTTAATAAAATACATTGATTATTTTAAACGAGAATGAACAGTTAATTTACATCAATAAACCTGTATCAGCTACCGTCTATAGAAAGCATTGATAAGACAGAGGATCGGCATCGTTTAACAAAATATTTTATCTTTATGAAAATTCATTATGGAATTATTGAGAATATAATTTCTTGCTTATAAATATATTTGATTATTTTAAACGAGAATGAACAGTTAATATTACATCAATAAACCTGTATCAGCTACCGTCTTAGACGGCATGACAAGACAGAGAATCGGCATCGTTTAACAAAAAATCTTTATGAAAATTCATTATTGAATATTGGCGAAATATAATTTCTTGCTTAATAAAATATTAATTATTTTTAAACGAGAATGAACAGTTAATATTACATCAACATACCTGTATCAGCTACCGTTTATAGAAGGCATTGACAAGACAGAGGATCGGCATCGTGTAACAAAATATTTTATATTTATGAAAATTCATTATGGATTATTGAGAAATATAATTTATTGCTTAATAAAATATAATTGATCATTTTAAACGAGAATGAACAGTTAATATTACACCAATAAACCTGTACCAGCTACCGTCTATAGAAGGCATTGACGAGGCAGAGGATCGGCAACGTTGTTCTTCTATCTTCCTCCACTGCCATTATAACGTGGACCTCACTATAGTCAGTCAGCATTGGCTAAATGGGATACTTGATGTGTATATAATAGGAAAGCGGCCAGTTTGAAGTGCATCTCTCAATAGAAGTTCTTGGGGACTTGAATAAAAGTGTCTGTCTTCGTTAGGCTTTGAGCCAATAGGGAAAGGTCAAAATGTAATTTCTCTGGGCATTCTAGAACTTGATTGAATTTTAATGGATCATGTGATGGTTTAATGAAGTCTATAGTGAGGTCCACGTTATAAGGGCAGTGGTGAAAGATTGATTGATTGATTGAGTACTTTATTTATGTAGATTACAATATATACTGGCTTATACATATACAATAGCTTACAATACAGCAAAATTATAGATGAATTTACATAATATAGGCTAAGAAAATAATTATTGAACTGTATATGATATGAAAAAGCAATTTGTAATATAATAAACTATAGATAATAATCATATTGTTATGCATCTACATAAATTGGCGGAGTTTTGGACATATCAATGTCCATTCTTCGGAAAGAATATTAAAAATATCCTCCCCACTAACTCTCTACCAAAAGATAGGAGAACAGTGTTGAAGTTTCTCTGTTTTGTCACTGATTTCTGTAGAGGACGGCTGATACCGGAATATGTAAAGGTGCGTACAGATTTACGCGCCGCGAACATGAGCAATTCACTTTTGATCAGCTGATGCTAAGCTTTTATATCTGTATCTTACCGTTTCTGTAAAAATAAGGATATAATCAGCTGATTAAAAATGAATTGCTCATGTTCGCGGCGCGTAATCTGTACGCACCTTTATGTAATATTAACTGTTCATTCTTGATTTAAATGATAATCAATTATGTTTTATTCGGCATGAAATATATCTTATAAAATAATATCGAGTGACCTGGCTGGCTGAGGTCTGGTGTCAGAGTTTTCAGGTCGCAACTGATCAATTCAGGGCCTCTCACATCACCTAACGACTGCTTTTTAGGCAGCCGGGACCGACGACTTAACGTGATGTATTTTTTGATGATTGAATGATAAATTTCCATAGTGAAATTAAAATTTAGTCAATTAATCATATTTCTACATTGTTGAAAAAGGATCTAGAAACATTTTTTAACTTAAGTTAAAACTGTCGACTACTGTCTATTGTTAGTGTGTTGTGGGAGTGTAAGAAGGGCACAGTATGAGAGACTACCAGCGTCACATAGCTTCACCAAAACAACTACTAGGACTATCGCTTCAGTTAACACTCACATTGCAACATAGACACCTATACACTGTCTATTGTTAGTGTTTGTGTTGGGAGTGTAAGAGTGTAAGAAGGGCACAGTATGAGAGACTACCAGCGTCACATAGCTTCACCAAAAACAAATACTAGGACTATCGGCTTCAGTTAACACTCACATTTGCAACATAGACACCCTATACACTGTCTATTATTAGTGTGTTGTTGGGAGTGTAAGAAGGCACAGTATGAGAGACTACCAGCGTCACATAGCTTCACCAAAAACAAATACTAGGACTATCGGCTTCAGTTAAAACTCACATTTGCAACATAGACACCCTATACACTGTCTATTGTTAGGTGTGTTGTTGGGAGTGTAAGAAGGGCACAGTATGAGAGACTACCAGCGTCACATAGCTTCACCAAAAACAACTACTAGGACTATCGGCTTCAGTTAACACTCACATTTGCAATAGACACCCTATACACTGTCATTGTTAGTGTGTTGTTGGGAGTGTACGAAGGGGCACAGTATGAGAGACTACCAGCGTCACATAGCTTCACCAAAAACAACTACTGGACTATCGGCTTCAGTTAACACTACATTTGAAACAACGACACCCTATACACTGTCTATTGTTAGTGTGTGTTGGGAGTGTAAGAAGGGCACAGTATGAGAGACTACCAGCGTCACATAGCTTCACCAAAAACAACTACTAGGACTATCGGCTTCAGTTAACACTCACATTTGCAACATAGACACCCTATACACTGTCTATTATTAGTGTGTTGTTGGGAGTGTAAGAGTGTAAGAAGGGCACAGTATGAGAGACTACCAGCGTCACATAGCTTCACCAAAAACAACTACTAGGACTATCGGCTTCAGTTAACACTCACATTTGCAACATAGACACCCTATACACTGTCTATTATTAGTGTGTTGTTGGGAGTGTAAGAGTGTAAGAAGGGCACGTAATGAGAGACTACCAGCGTCACTTAGCTTCACCAAAAACAACTACTAGGACTATCGGCTTCAGTTAACACTCACATTTGCAACATAGACACCCTATACACTGTCTATTATTAGTGTGTTGTTGGGAGTGTAAGAGTGTAAGAGGGCACAGTATGAGAGACTACCAGCGTCACATAGCTTCACCAAAAACAACTACTAGGACTATCGGCTTCAGTTAACACTAACATTTTCAAAATAGACACCCTATACACTGTCTATTATTAGTGTTTTGGGAGTGTAAGAGTGTAAGAAGGGCACAGTATGAGAGACTACCAGCGTCACATAGCTTCACAAAAAACAACTACTAGGACTATCGGCTTCAGTTAACACTCACATTTGCAACATAGACACCCTATACACTGTCTATTATTAGTGTGTTGTTGGGAGTGTAAGAGTGTAAGAAGGGCACAGTATGAGAGACTACCAGCGTCACATAGCTTCACCAAAAACAACTACTAGGACTATCGGCTTCAGTTAACACTCACATTTGCAACATAGACACCCTATACACTGTCTATTATTAGTGTGTTGTGGGAGTGTAAGAGTGTAAGAAGGGCACAGTATGAGAGACTACCAGCGTCACATAGCTTCACCAAAAACAACTACTAGGACTATCGGCTTCAGTTAACACTCACATTTGCACATAGACCCTATACACTGTCTATTATTAGTGTGTTGTTGGGAGTAAGAGTGTAAGAAGGGCACAGTATGAGAGACTACCAGCGTCACATAGCTTCACCAAAAAACTACTAGGACTATCGGCTTCAGTTAACACTCACATTTGCAACATAGACACCCTATACACTGTCTATTATTAGTGTGTTGTGGGAGTGTAAGAGTGTAAGAGGGCACAGTATAGAGACTACCAGCGTCAAATAGCTTCATCAAAAAACACTACTAGGACTATCTGGCAACGTTCGGATCTAGAAAAAGATAACGCTATCTGCTTGTCGAATGATAGACAAGGAAGCAACACTCATGTTAATCAATCCTGCAATATTATAACGACTATCTCACTATAGTTAGTGACTTTTATCTGATTTGATTGACTTATAAGCTATACTTTGTTTTTGACCATCTTTTGTGCGTTTTGTATGTTTTATTTGTTATTACATGGTTTTTGTGTGTTTTATTTTAGAGAGAACATCGTGACAGTGTAGACAATTTGAAGCTTTAAAAAGAGCGGCTGCTAATTGCAGGAAGATTTAGAATTCACAGGGCACAACTAGAGATCGAGATCGACTTATCGAGGTTAGTATCGATCGGTTTGAGTTTGCATTGCATTTCTGTAACTTGAAGCTTGCCATAGATTTCTTCGGACCTGGCAAAACAAATTAAATAAATCAATCTTTCTCACCTCCTCCTCCTCCTCCTCCTCCTCCTCCTCCTCCTCCTCTTCCTCCTCTGCTTCTCCTTCCTCCATCCTCACCACTTCCTCATCCTTCATCTCCTCCTCTTCTTACTCCTCCTCCTCGCCTCCTCCTCCTCTCTTCCTCCTTCTCTTCCATCCTCACCACTTCCTCATCTTCATCTCCCCTCTTCTTCCTCCTCCTTCTCCCACTCCTTCTCTTCCCCTCCTCCCTTCCTCCTCTCCTTCTCCTCCTCCTTCTCCTTCTCCTCTTCCATCTCCTTCTCCTTCTCCTCCACTCCTCCTCCTGTCTCCCCCTCACTCTCTTCCTTATTCTCTCCTATTCCTTCTCCCCTCTTTCTTCTCCTCCTTTCCTTGTACCTTCCTCTCAACCTTGGTGAGAAAATAAGACAAAATTTTATAAAGTGAAGAAAACAACATTTTTTCTGGACTATTTTAATGAATCCAAAGTTTGATGGAGGAACAGTTTTGGGCTGTGCCTGTTGATCCTCCCCAAATATTTTACATGATATTTTTTTATTATGAATCATGTAATAAATAAATAATAAACCTTATTATCAACAAATTTTTCGCACCAACCTATGGCCTTATTTTGTACTGATCCTTAACGTTTTTTCTGGTTTTAAGTTGATATCCACTACGATATTTTCAACTGATTTGATGTTCATTTTCTCAACAAGTTTCTTCCTGCTTCATTATACTTATTAACCATTCAACTAATCTAAGGGTAACCGTCCACTGGAACCGTATTCAACCGATCCGTTCGGCCGTTGGATCGGACGAATCTGCCGGCCGTTAATTCGGCCGAATATGGTCGTCCATTGGAACCGTTTCGTCAGTCCAGTTCAGTAGTTGGCTGAACTATTGAATATTGAATAACTACCATCATAGCCACCAACATTTGTAATAAACAAATATTGAGATTTTGAAAATTGAATAACAAAATGTCTACTATTGAATGAAAAAGACTAAGAAGTTGTCAAAAAACCACTGATTTATTGATAATTAGAAATACCGGTTTCGGTATTACACCATTGTCAATCTCTGATAAACTCAATTGAATCAGTTATCAGAGATTGACAATGGTGTAATAACCGAAACCAGTCTTTCTAATTATCAATAAATCAGTGATTTTTGACAATTTCGTAGTCTTTTTCATTCAATATGAATAACTACCACAATATCAACTTCTCAACTACATAAATAAATGTCCACTAAATTAGTTATTCATTACAATAATCCTACCTTCAGATCCTATTTGTTCAGTAATCTTTGTCTACAGATTCCTTTGAACATCACGACGATGATATCTTTTGACTGGCATATCCCACAATGGAACATGCTCTTGAACCAAACTTATCAAACTTTTCGTTGTCCATAGTGAAACTTTATAAAACAGAACAAGTTCAAAAAACAGACAAGACTGTGAAACAATTTTGAGTTTAGGCTCAGCTCGACTTCGACCGGATAGAGCCGGAAAATCCCATTCAATTCGGATCGAAAACTTGATCGGCCGTGCACGGACGTATGAACCTGTTGCAATGGAAGACTCTATAGCTTTCTTTGTTGGGGGATCGTTCGGACGAGTCGGTAGTTTTCGGCCGATGCTAGTTCGGACGAAATCGGTTCCAGTGGACGGCCCACATAATAACTACTTATACCAATGCTGTAGGAGGTCCACGTTACAATGGCAGAGGAGAAAGATAGAAGAACAGCGTTGCCGATTCTCTGCCTTGTCTCTGCCTTCCATAGAAAAGATAGCTGATACCCCGGTTCTCTGATGTAATATTCAACTAGTTCTCTTATCTGTTTCTGTCAGGAACAAGGTCTCGTGATAGTGGGAGGGGAGTACTCGTCGGTGGGGAGGACGATGATCATAGCGGAGGTGATAATGGCAAACTCAGCAAAAACACCGAAAACACCGAAACGGGCGCTAGTGTCCTCACAGGTCGCGAGGTCCTCGAAAAGGTCGGCACAGGGTCTTTAGGTGAGTAAAATGCCCTCATTAATATCATAGAGAAAAGATAGATAGCATAAGAAGATATCCCATGATTGTAGAATTCATTCAAAGTTTTGTATCAAATCAATTCAATTATTTGCCATATATACAAGATTTATACAATTACAAATTCACATAATAATTGGGTACATCATACAGAAATTCAGAATATAATACTATCTAGAAATAATAAAAATAATTTAGATATAACAGATTAACTGAAATCCCAGTTGTACTCATTTTACCGGCAGTAATTGCTAGCAGAGACACGGGTCTGATCGCTAGCAAGAGTCAGTTCAAATCATTGAAAGATTTTTTTGACTGAAAACAAAAAAAGAACTTTGTTGAAATTCACAAAATCACAATTTTATTTTAGGTATTCACCAAATCAATCTATTATGTGTAATTTATGAGTAAAAGTCTATTTGAAAAATATTCTAGTTTTTACCCATTCATCAATATCTTTGTAAGTTTTTTGTTTAGTGTTGTAATTGAGAGCACGGATTGTTGGTAATGTTAGTTTTTATTAATAGAAAGGATTAAGTTTTTATATATTGCTGTCTTATGGTGAGAACATTCATTCTGGAAAACGTCCCTACTAGGATAGATCCTTGGTTGCCCAAGGCTGCTTTGACTAAAAAATTTCTGCAAAATGAAAAATATCTTTAATGAGTATCTATGCGCCACCCCCACCTCCAAACAATATGTCAATATAACATGTGCAATGCTAAGTAGATATTCCTTATGATGTCATAGTTTGTTAACTGATTAATTTGTAAAAAGTATGTATAAGGTATTTCAACTTGGAGCATTATGGCAAACTTGGCAAATTATGGTGTTGTGTATCAAGTTGAGTGATACTGTATCATAGTGGTAGATGATAGCATAGCCACCTCTAATACAAGGCCCGGCCTACAATATTGCATCGCAGTGTAGGCCTAAAATCTGATACATGATTGGTGGAAAAGATTTTTTAAAATACCAGCTGATCTCTCACCAATCATGTATTAGATTGTAGGCCTACACTGCGACGTTGCAATATCGTAGGCCGGGGCCTTGTATTAGAGGTGGTTATGGTGAAAGCATAAGAAGATATCCCATGGTTTATAGAATTCATTCAAAGTTTGCAATTTTTGTTTAAAATTATGGTGCTGTGTATCAAGTTGAGATATACTGTATCATATTGTGTTGATACTGTGCCATGGGAGATGATACCATAGGCCAAAAGCACCATACTGTGTATCAAGTTGAGATGATAATGTTTCATGTGTGGTGGGTGATAGCATAGCCACCTCTAATACAATGCCCGGCCTACGATATTGCAACGGTGTAGGCCTAGAACATGATACATGATTGGTGGGAAAGATTTTTTAAAATACCAGCTGATCTTCTTCACCAATCATGTATTAGATTCTAGGACTACACAGCGACGTTGCAATATCGTAGGCCGGGGCCTTGTATTGAGGTGGCTATGGTGAAAGCATAAGAAGATATCCCATGGTTTGTAGAATTCATTCAATTTGCAATTTTTGTTTCAATTATGGTGTTGTGTATCAAGTTGAGATGATACTCAAATCAATCTTTATTTGTGCCAAAAAACATAATTACAATGAAAAAAAATTGTTATAGAAGAAAAAGTAAATACAATATAAAATGAAAAAAGAAAAATACCATTTAATAGGAGTATACATAACTATAGTGAGGTCCACGTTATAATGACAGTATTTGATTAACTTAGATGTTGCTATCCTTGTCTATCATTCGCCAAAGCAGGTAGCACTATCCTTTCTAGCTCCGCAACGATGCCAAATCTGTTTTTGACAATGCAGAAATATAATTAATTAAGGCAGAGAATCGACAACGCTGTTCTCCTATCTTTATTCACTGCCATTATAACGTGGACCTCACTATATTAAATACGGGAAGTCCCTGCAAGGTTCGGGGAACCTGAGCGCAGAGGCCGATACTGTATAATATTGTTGATACTGTATCATGTGTGTTGATACTGTATCATGTGTGTGATACTGTATCATATTGTGTTGATAATTTTCATTTATGGTAAAATCATAGGGAAGATATAGCATAAGAAGATATCCCATAGTTAGTAGAATTCATTCAAAGTTTGCAATTTTTGTTTCAAATTATGGTGTTGTGTATCAAGTTGAGATGACACTGTATAATATTTTGGTGATACTGTATCATGTGAGGTGTTACTATATCATATTGTTTAATACTGTTTCGTTCATGGTGATACCATAGAGAAAAGATATCATAAAAATATATCCCATGATTTGTAAAATTATTCAAAGTTTGCAAGTTTTGTATCAGATTATGGAGTTGTGTATCAAGTTGAGTTGATACTGTATCATATTGTGTTGATACTGTATCATGTGTGGTGAAACTGTATCATGTGAGGTGATATTGTGTCATTTATGCTGATACCATAGAATTTTCATAATTAAAATGAAATATTTTGTAAATTATTATTTTTAAAAAACAATCTGGCAACAGAGCAAAGCGAGAAAGAGATAGCGCTATCAGCTTTTGTAGAATGATAGTCAAGGACAGCATACCATGCTGATGAAACCTGCCATTATAACGTGGACCTTACTATAGCTGTTCTTTTTACTAGTAGTTCTGTGAGCAGTAGACCTCGCGCTCAGTAAGCTACATTGACCTGTTGTTAGTTTTTTCTCAAAATTAATAATAATTTATCAATTTAAAATGTCTAGAAAAAAATCCTAAATGACATAGAGCTTTCTGTCCTATCGTACCGTGACGTGTCGTCCCGGAATGTGAGTGTGAGCGCTGTTATCAGGTCTGGCTGCAACTGTCTACAACGTTGATGGAAACATACATTTTCAAGATGTTCGATGTTTTTCAACGGGTAGTATTATAGAATAGCCACCTCTAATACAAGGCCGCGGCCTACGATATTGCAACATCGCAGTGTAGGCCTAGAATCTAATACATGATTGGTGGAAAAGATTTTAAAATACACAAGCTGATCTTTTAACCAATCATGTATTAGATGTAGGCCTACACTGCGACGTTGCAATATCGTAGGCCGGGGCCTTGTATTAGAGGTGGTTATGGTGAAAGCATAAGAAGATATCCCATGGTTTATAGAATTCATTCAAAGTTTGCAATTTTTGTTTAAAATTATGGTGCTGTGTATCAAGTTGAGATGATACTGTATCATATTGTGTTGATACTGTGTCATGAGAGATGATACTATAGGCAAAAGATAGCATGTATTAGATTCTAGGCCTACACTGCGACGTTGCAATATCGTAGGCCGGGGCCTTTTATTAGAGGTGGCTATGATTATAGTCCACTAAACAGCTGATTTATGATGAACAATTCTATTCTGATTTTTGCTCTAATACTGGCGTATGAAGGAGGCTCCTTTTTCCTTTTATATTATCCTTAAAATACAATTTCCAAACCTTGTATATACGTCGACGCGCAATTTAAAAAGTAACATACCTGTCAAATTCATGAAAATCTATTACCGCGGTTCGCCGTAAATGCGCAACATAAAACATTTAATGCCAAACCGTCGACTTGAATCTTAGACCTCACTTCGTTCGGTCAATTAGCTATTTTTCAGTTCATTTATATACCTGTCATTGGATATTTGAAATGATTATTACATAAGCCTTGGATGAGGTAACTATATTAATTTTCCCAAGAACACTTGGTTTTGTATCACATAAATACAAGAGATGAATTTATACTTAATAGCTGAATATGTCAAAGCTTTGAGCTTGATACTTTTCCACAGAAAGCTTCAGTTTACTAAGCCAGCAGTTTCTGTAAAAATGAATTATCTTCATGTATACAGAATAATGTCAATCTCTTATCTAATTTTCTCTCTTTCTCTTGCAGACGTACGACTAAAAAAATTCGTCGAGCAACGCAATGAACTTCTAGACGAACTGAACCGCGTCAAACTGGAGTTAGAGGAAGAGCGCACACGTAACCGAGGCGGCGCCGCTAACCGGGTGGTTAGCTAACGGCCCGTTAAGCGTTGACGGCGGCTTGAGCTCGGGTTTGGACGACATTGAGGAGGTGCAGCGTGAGGCCAACAAGCTGATCGGCGATTACAAGTTCCGGTTACAAAAGGCTGACCAGGATAAACAGCACACTGCAAGCTACGGTTAGTTAACCGCGGTTAAGTAGTTTACGCTGGTTATTGGTTATGTTTAAGTTGAGGTGTCACCAGGCTACGGTTATGTGATAACATAGAGGAAAGATAGCATAAGATGATATCACATGGTTTGTAGAATTCATTCAGAATTGGTAGTTTTGTATCGAATTATGGTGTTGTGTATCAAGTTGAGATGATACTGTATCATGTGTGGTGATACTGTATCATGTTGTGTTGATACTGTATCATGTGTGGTGATACCATAGAGGGAAGATAGCTTAAGATGATATCACATGGTTTGTAGAATTCATTCAAAGCTTGGAAGTTTTCTATCGAAGTATGTGTTTTGTATCACATGTGTTGATACTGTATCATGTGTGGTGATACTGTATCAAGTGTGTTGATACTGTATCATATTTTGTTTGATATAGCACCATGGTGCATGCTATTTGCAGATGACATCGTGCTCTGTGAACCTACCAAAGATCGGTTGGAAGAAAGGCTTGTAAGCTAGCGGAAGACTTTGGAGGAAAGGGGACTGAAAATTAGCCGATCAAAAACAGAGTACATGGTATTGGGAAACAATGATGGGCTACCCTTAACCTAGCTCCGCAGTGCAGGCTGGATGCTTGTCTGACTCGGACTAGGCGCTGAGACAGCAAATAATAGCAGCGTTGGTGGGAATGCGAGTGGCCGCAGTAACATCTTCCACCCAGCAATGGTCGGCGTAGTTCCGCCTGGTGGACAGACGAAAGATCAATCCAGTCGATTATTTGATCCCCCCAGCCAGGCTCAGCCAAGCAGCCGAGACAATAGAACATGGAGTGGCGGTCTTATTCGCGTTCATCACCAGTTTTCTTTCTCACGATTATTTTGATTTTGTGTGTCAATAATTACTCTAGTCACCAGTAAAAAGTTTCCAGAAACGTGGTGCTACCATGACTTTTCATGATGATTTTAATTATTTAAAACATTGTTGTCATTCTGAGCCTTCAGGCTACACTTGGGGTCGCTGGACGAATCTGCAATCAGAATTTCTCTATCACGAAAAATAACGAAAAAAACCCAGCTGTTGATCTTCCGGCAACCGTTAACAGTCATCCTGCAATGCGGCCGAAACATTCCAAGCCAGACACCCATCTCAAATGACAACAACGCCAAGCTGTGAGAAACCATCCTGCCCTGCGGCGCTAGGTTTACATTACAGATTGAAGGAAACCAACTCCAACCAGTTGCAAGTTTTAAGTACCTGGGTTCAAGTGTACCAGAGAGATGGAGGGCTTGATGTAGAAATACAGCATAGAATAAATGGTGGATGGATGAACTGGAGATAAATGAGTGGTGTTCTTTGTGATAAGAGAGTGAATTGTCAAATGAAGGAAAAGTGTATAAGATCAGTGTGTGAGGCCAGCTATGCGTATGAACGGAAACATGGCCCATTTCAAACAAACAGGAACGAAAGATGGAAGTGACTGAGATGAGAATGTTAAGATGGATGTGTGGGGTTACAAGAAGAGATAAAATGAGAAATGAATTGATCAGAGGCACTGGGAAAGAAAATGCAGGAGACAAGGATGAGGTGGTTTGGGCATTTACAGCGACGGGAGGAGGATTATGTTGGACAGGATTTGGTTTTAGATGGTGTGAGAGGGCAAGGTAGACCAGGATGAGGTGGGGAGATAGAATAGCGGCTGACTTGCGGGAGGAGAGAGGAAGTATTGGATAGGGCTTTGTGGAGAGGCAGACTAAGAGAAAGGGAATGCCGACCCCATTTAATGGATAAGGCACAGCAAAGAAGAAGAAGTATCATATTGTGTTGGTACTGTATCATGTGTGGTGATACTGTATCATATTGTGTTGATACTGTATCACACCTTACAGTAAGAATAGCATAAGAAGATATCCCTATGGTTGTTAGGATTCATCAGTTTGCAAGTTTTGTATCAAATTATGGTGTTTTGTATCAAGTTGAGATGATACGCTTATCATGTGTGGTGTACTGTATCATTAAGTATTATCATTTACTGTGATAACAGTACACTGCGGTTACGGTTAGTTAGAAGATGGCATAAGAAGATATCCCATGGTTTGTAGATTTCATTCAAAGTTTGCAAGCTTTGTATCAAAATATGATGTTGTGTATCAAGTTGAGATGATACTGTATCATGTGTTGCGATACTGTATCATGTTGTGTGATCCTGTATCACATTGTAGTGATACGGTATCATTTTGTGGTGATAGCATAGATTAAGATAGCGTAAGAAGATATCACATGGTTTGTAGAACTCATTAAAGTTGGAATTTTTGTATCAAATATGATGTTGTGTATCAAGTGATATGATACTGTATCATTTATGGTGATAGCATAGAGAAAAGATACATAAGAAGATATGACATGGTATAGGGAATTCAAGTTGCAAGTGTCTCTATTAACTCAAGCTGTCGACTACTGTTATTATTAGTGTGTTGTTGGGAGTGTAAAGGTGGTACAGATATACGCGCCGCGAACATGAGCAATTCACTTTTAATCAGCGACTATTCTGTATTTTTACAGGAACGGTAAGAAACAGATATAAAAAGCTTGGCATCAGCTGATTAAAAGTGAATTGCTCATGTTCGCGGCGCGTAAATCTGTACGCACCTTTAGAAGGGCACAGTATGAGAAACTACCAGCGTCACATAGCTTCACCAAAAACAACTACTAGAACTATCGGCTTCAGTTAACACTCACATTTGCAAAATAGGACACCCTATACACTGTCTATATTAGTGTGTTGTTGGGAGTGTAAGAGTGTAAGAAGGGCACAGTATGAGAGACTACCAGCGTCACATAGCTTCAACAAAACAACTACTAGGACTATCGGCTTCAGTTAACACTCACAATTTGCAACATAGACACCCTATACACTGTCTATTATTAGTGTGTTGTGGGAGTGTAAGAGTGTAAGAAGGGCACAGTATGAGAGACTACCAGCGTCACATAGCTTCACCAAAAACAACTACTAGGACTATCGGCTTCAGTTAACACTCACATTTGCAACATAGACACCCTATACACTGTCTATTATTAGTGTGTTTGTTGGGAGTGTAAGAGTGTAAGAAGGGCACAGTATGAGAGACTACCAGCGTCACATAGCTTCACCAAAAACAACTACTAGGACTATCGGCTTCAGTTAACACTCACATTTGCAACATAGACACCCTATACACTGTCTATTATTAGTGTGTTGTTGGGAGTGTAAGAGTGTAAGAAGGGCACAGTATGAGAGAAAACCAGCGTCACATAGCTTCACCAAAAACAACTACTAGGACTATTGGCTTCAGTTAACACTCACATTTGCAACATAGACACCCTATACACTGTCTATTATTAGTGTGTTGTTGGGAGTGTAAGAGTGTAAGAAGGGCACAGTATGAGAGACTACCAGCGTCACATAGCTTCACCAAAAACAACTACTAGGACTATCGGCTTCAGTTAACACTCACATTTGCAACATAGACCCCTATACACTGTCTATTATTAGTGTTGTTGGGAGTGTAAGAGTGTAAGAAGGGCACAGTATGAGAGACTACCAGCGTCACATAGCTTCACAAAAAACAACTACTAGGACTATCGGCCTCAGTTAACACTCACATTTGCAACATAGACACCCTATACACTGTCTATTATTAGTGTGTTGTTGGGAGGTAAGAGTGTAAGAAGGGCACAGTATGAGAGACTACCAGCGTCACATAGCTTCACAAAAAACAACTACTAGGACTATCGGCTTCAGTTAACACTCACATTTGCAACATAGACACCCTAACACGTCTAATTAGTGGTGTGTTGGGAGTGTCATAAATTCCTATACCATGGCATATCACCATAATGATACAGTATCAAACAATATGACACAGTATCATCTCAACTTGATACAAATCTTCATAACTTGACTGAATTCTATAAACCATGGCATATCTTTTTATGCTATCTTTTCTCTATGTTGATACACAGTCAGTTAAGGTAGTTAAATGTTACACAACTTTTATTGTCAAACCAATAATCCGTGATCTAGTGATCTAGTAATGAGTGATCCGTGGTCTAGTGGATAGAGTGCTTGCGTAGCAGCATAGAGATCCCGGGTTCGAACCCCTCTCATTACCAAAATTTTTTCAACCAGATCACTCCGTTTTATCGAAGGGGCACGTTAAACTGTCGGTCCCGGCTGAAGTATGACAGTCGTAAGTCCCATTGACGGCTTAAATTATATATTCAGGCGGTGGAACATTCCCGAAAGGGAACTCCCCACCACAAAAGCCATACGAAATTTATTTTATTTATTGTCAAACTTCAAAATTGAACATTTTTTTCCAATTATTTGGGGAAAATTATAAAATTTTCTGTTTTCTTTTTCATAGGTTGCCAGATTGAAAGCCAGGTAGTGCGATATAAGACGGCCGCCGAAATAGCAGAAAAGTGGAAGATGACCTAAAGCTGAGAAACGGAAACGACAGAGAGAGGTAAGATAAATCTAAAATATTTCCAGTAATTTATCACATTTTTATAAGTTTTGAGTGACAATTTCAAACGATTTCTTCATTTTTCTCTGTATATCTGATTTCTATGTCTCAAAATTCATATCTCTGGTAAAGTTTAATGTGAAGGATATTATTACTCAGGCTAGGCACACACCAGTCAGTCAAGATAAGACAAGACCGTTTAGTCACAATACTTCACATAGTTGCTCATGAAGACATGTCTAATTGCAATGATTAATCAGTGGAGTTGCGCATAAGCAAACTATGTGAAGTATTGTGACTAACGTGACTAGTCTTGTCTTAACTAATCGGTGTGTGCCTAGCCTTATTATTCATTAATATCGGGGCACCGCGCTTCGCTCGTATTATTATTTATTGATAAACAGAACACAATTCTCTAAAATGATCGTGTCATATTTCACAGCTGGCTATATGTCATCTTATGAATTTCGGGGATGCGATATTTTGATTTTCACATACTCATTCGCTCACTCACTTTTTTACTATCCACAGACGACGAAAGTCTCAGCTGTTTCAGCCAAGGATGAATTATTCTTTCAATGTCATTCAGCGAGTTTTTCCAAGGATGAGGACCTAGTGCAATCTAATTTTATATCATAAACCTACTATGTTCCAAATTCGTGAAAATCGTTGAGCCGTTTTCGAGATCCTTGAACATAAATAACCAGTTATAAATCCTGTAATATTAAACGAGCAACAATGTTCTGTTTATATGTTTAGATGTTTATATGTTTGTATTTCACCGGATCTCGAAAACGGCTCTAACGATTCTCACGAAATCCAGAACATAGTAGGTTTATAATATAAAGATTCGATTGCACTAGGTCTCATCCCTGGCAAAACTCGCTGAAGGACATTAAAAGGATAATTATTATTCATCCTTGAAAAAACAGCTGATAAAATTATTTCGTCGTCTGTTGGTGATGGAAGTGAGGAGCGAGTTCATGTGTGTGGGACTGTGTCAAATTATGACTCAGCTGTTGAACTTTTGTAATCATTCAATCAGGTACTTAGGCCGGTTGCAAAAAAGCCGGGTTA
>NW_024091296.1:0-21903 GCF_014356525.2 Nilaparvata lugens | reverse complement strand
CTATAGTAAAGTCCTCGTTATAATGACAGTGTTTGATTAGCAATGGTATTGCTATCCTTGTCTATCATTCGACAAAGCGAATAGCGCTATCTCTTTCTCGCTTTACTCTGTTGCCAGAACGTCTTCTAACATGTAGAATTAATAATTAATTAAGAAAAAATTCTTCCCAATCTGGAAATCCATTATGAAATTATTGAAAAATATAATTTCTTGTTTAATGAAATATAATTGATTATTTTCAAGCGAATGAACACTCAAATAACATCTATAAACCTGTATCAGCTACCGTTTATAGAAGGCATTGACAAGACAGATATCGCCACGTGTTCTGCTATCTTTCTCCACTGCCATTATAATGTGGATCTCACTATAGAAGGAGTTATTCTTTGCCGGAGGGTTAGATTGTTATTATTATTATTGAGGAATATGAAAGTATAGCCCATGTACCCACAGCTTAAATCACATTGTAAGCTGGATATGATACTTGATGATCTTGAAAAAACTATTTGTCAAGTCAACCAGTGGACCAAGTGCAAAATTTTGGCACTCATAATACCGGTTACTCGTACATCAATTGAGTATCAAATTTAACCGCCGTGAAAGATGATCAGCTTATGAACGTCTGATTTTTTCATTGGTTCTTCCACCGTCGTTTTTATTTATTTCATTGACAATCACAAATCATAATTACAATATAATATGAGCGGGAGAAGACAACAGGCATAGCCCAAAACTGTCTTCTCCCAAATTTTTACAAAATAAGTTTCAAAAAAGAATGAGGTTAAGATTTCACTTTTCACTTCATAAAGTGCAATTTCCACTCCAAAACTAATGACTAGATAGCATTTTCATTAGATAGCATCATTCAACGGCGGTTAGGTAATTCGTTAAACGTCGTGCAATCAAGCATCAAACTGATGAGACTTGTTGACTTGATACGTTGTAAATCATTGTAATCAAAATACTATTACATTTACATTTATTACATTCCTTAATCACAACATCAAATTAATGATTGGGAGAGAATCAACAGGATAAACCCAAAACTGTTCCTCTCCCTAATTTTGATAAAAATAGTTCAAATGAGGTTATGAAAATTATAATTATGACTACATAATTTTAAAAAGTTTTTAGATTTCTATTTCAATTTATATTCAAAAGTAGCCCTAAAAAAGACATTGTAATCATCTATGAAATTCATACACCTTGAACAATATTCTGTGAATTTATAGATTTTCGAGAGAACTCAATTTTCTCGGAATGGCTACCTATGAGTTCATTTCAGTGTCACAATATTATTCTCTGTGATTTAACTGAGATACGTGTAGTGGGGTACCAAATCACGCCTTTTTCACTCCTCTATAAGGATAATAACTTCTCTGATGAATTCATAAATCGTAGCTGAAAGCTTTTAAACAACTGAATTCAGAATTCAACTCATATTTCTCCAATTACTGAACTTTGTGGAAACGGAAAGCGTATTGAATTGCTATTCCGACGGCTTCTTGAATAATAACTCCAGACAGACATCTTTTGAATATTCAAAACTTTTCCTGGTGAAAGAAAAAATTCTATAAATCGTAGTAACAATATTAGTGAGTTGGTCAAGGAGAGCGTGGTGTTTCATAGGAAATTCATTAATTTCTTGTGTACTGTTCTCGTTCACTATACTTTTTACTTTCCTTGCCCTATTACCATAGGTAAGGAAAGTATTGCTTTCCGAAAAAAATTAAGGTACCCCAATTTCTATATTTCTATACGTTCCAAGGTCCCCTGAGTCCAAAAAAGTGGTTTTTGGGTATCGGTATGTATGTATGTGTGTGTGTGTGTGTGTGTGTGTGTGTGTGTGTGAGTGTATGTGCGTCTGTATACACGATATCAATCTCATCTCCCAATTAACGAAATGACTTGAAATTTGGAACTTAAGGTCCTTACAATATAAGGGATCCGACACAAACAATTTCGATCAAATTCAATTCAAGATGGCGGCTAAAATATCAAAAATGTTGTCAAAAACAGGGTAATTTCGCAATTTTCTCGAAAACGGCTCCAACGATTTTGATCAAATTCATACTTAATAAGTCATTGATAAGCTCTATCAACTGCCACAAGTCCCATATCTGCAGAAATTTCAGGAGCTCCGCCCCATCTATGCAAAGTTTGATTTTAGATTCCCAATTATCAGCCTTCAGATACAATTTAAACACAAACTTTCAAGTGGAAAAGATTGAGCATGAGAATCTCTACAATTAATGTTCAGTAATTTTTCACCTAAAATTGAAAATAAGCTCGAAGTTCGAGAAAAAAGATTATTCAATTTGCAAACTGTTGGCAAATGTTGTTTCTGTTAAATCATTCACCATGAATAGATAGCAGACTTCATGTGTCTGCAGCGTTATTGTCCTGTCACCAGCTTGCTTAGATTTATTTATTTATTTATTCGTGGACAGAATCACAAATCATATAAATATGATTAGGAAGGAACAACACGTTTGGCCCAAATCTATTCCATTCCCAAATTTTGATAAATTAATTAAATTTCCAAAAAATAGGTTATGTTTCTACTGTAAATGTTCAAGTTCAATTTTCGTCCAAAAATATATATAAGCTGAAAATTTTGAATTTAGAGAAATTAAAACACCAAACTATATTTAAATATAACACTTAATTATCACTTCATATTGAATTAATCAAGTTATTTTATAAAATTTTGAACGCAAAAATCGTTCAATAGATCGTTGAATAGTAGACTTGAGATGCGCGTGAACACTAGCGTCAGTTGATCAATTTTCATAACGGCAAGGAAAGTTGTGTGAGTGCCAGATTTTTATACTCTAGTGTTGTTCAAATGCAATTGAATTCTTTTGATTTGTGATTATCAACTTTAGTGGAAGTCTCAGCTCAGAGCTCAAGGGTTTTGGTTAAGACAGAGTGGTGAATTTTAGGAGATATATCATAGTACAGAGCTTCAGAGCTTTAAGTCGAGAAAGTATATATTTATTAGAATTGAGAGTTTTCAAATAACCAGGTCAAAAACATCGCAAATAATTGGGACAAAACCACTTGACTCTAGCTAGTGGATAGGTAACGCGTCTGTGATATTTTTTATAAGGAAATAGTCGGTAGAAAATCTCTACTAAAAAGGCCCAAATTATCATTCATTTTTCCTCAGTCAGTTTCCCTGTCTGCCTTTGTATTATTTATCATAAGAGTATCATTTTAATACCCGTATAACAAGACCGTCTGCTCTCCTTAATCCTTCTTAGAACTGAGAAAGAAGATGAAGAAATAGAAGAAGTAGGAGAAGAAGAAAAAGAAGAAGAGAAGAAATCAATAGGAAAAGATGGAACAGAAAAATGATTGAGCCCGCGGTTCATTCAAGTTGAAGAAAATATGAGAGAAAACGTCTAAAGAGTAAAAGAACACAAAGGTGCGACAAAATCCGAATAATTTTGTCTTTGTCTGTCTGTGTCTCCTTTTGAGGGATTATTAGAGGAAATCCGACCTAAGAGGAGGAAAAGTAGAAGAAAAGTGGAAAAAACATGATGGCTGCGGAAATGTGGCAAAATTTTATAAGAAAAGGAAAGAGAAAAGAAAGAATGAGGAGAAAAAGAAGAAGAAGAAGAAATCAATAGGAAAAGATGGAACAGAAAAATGATTGAGCAAGAAGGTTCAGTCAAGTTGAAGAAAATAATGAGAGAAAACGTCTAAAGAGTAAAAGAAACAAAAGGTGAGACAAAATCCGAATAATTTTGTCTTTGTCTGTCTGTGTCTCATTTTTGAGGGATTATTAGAGGAAATCCAGACCTAAGAGGAAGGAAAAGTAGAAGAAAAGTGGAAAAAACATGATGGACTGAGGAAATGTGGAAAAATTTATAAGAAAAGGAAAGAGAAAAGAAAGAATGAGGAGAAAAAGAAGAAGAAGAAGAGTCAAAGAGAGCATTGAAGAAGGCTATGCCATTCAAGTAATGAGTGTTCTATAAAGATACCAGCTCATTTACTTTTTTTCTTGTTATTTGTCTTTTTATTATCACTGTTCTGCTTATTTTGTGTCTTTTACTTACTAGTGTCTTTTCATTGTTGTTTTTTCTTTGATGTGCAAAGGAATACAATTCGCATGTCGTATCAAATGAGAATAATGTGTAATAGAACTACATAATTTTTATTATTTGTCATGAATTTTCACAATGAATAGATAAATTGCTGACGACGGTGAAAATTCATGACAAGTAAAATTATGAAAAAAATGAGAGGCTCAACCAGTCGGTTACGAGGACGGGACCTGGAGCTATCTACTGCAGATAATCGGGCCCGGCTCTACCCTTCTTTTCCGAGACACCATTTTCCTGGTTCAGTTAGTTCAGTGAGCTAATATTATCAATTTTATTATTATATATTATTCATCTTTTTATTGAAGGCAAATCCTGTATTATTCTATTGTTTGTTTAAAAAGTTTTCTCAATATTATTTTTATTTAAGTTCCAGTTTCATTTTGAGTTACAATTTGATTAAATCGATTACTTAGTTCTCCAAAATATAACTGTTTTATTTATTATTTTAAAATATAGTTCCTTTCTCATGAGTTATAGAGTTAGATCAATTTAACCTCTCGCAAGCCAAGCGATTCCCCTTATAAATTGTTACCATAATGTCTAGGGTTGTTCTCACAACCTTATAATACCATCACAATACCATACATAATATAACCCCAATATATTACAAATTTAAATACCCCATTACAAATGTTAAAAAATGTTAATCAAATTATTACTTTATAATAAAGCCCCGCACACACACACACACACACACACACACACACACACACACACACACACACACACACACACACACACACACACATCGATTTTTGTTCGTACGATATGGTTGAGTTCAAAGCCACTGATCAATTCCATCGGGGTTTTTTTTACGTTCAGTAAAAAACCTAATCACAGATTAGTGATCACAGATGAACCACAGAATGGAAAGTTTGACGCCATAATCCACCATCTTGAAAGAAAGTGTAGCATTGTAATACAGCAGTAGTTTTAATTTCTAACAAGATGATGCAGTCATGTATCGTGGTCTTGGTGCACTCAAATCTTGGTTAGATTGATACCTTCCATTTTGTGTGTATTCTGTGGCTGAACCGTTGCCCATGAGTCATGACTGACAGATGTTTCCCCTGTTGATCATATTTTGTAAACAAAACTAGAACTTAACCTATTTCATTGTAATCAATTAAAATGGGAAACCATCAGGTGATTGGAGTTGTTTAAATGCTTTGTAAAATATTTTAATGTTATTGAATTTATGTAATCATGCATTTCTCTGCTCCCGAATACATTATAATGGAATCCATTATTTGTAAACAACCTCGTACTCAGCCATGTCTGTTTACGTTCAGCTACTCTATTTACATGCCTACGATCAGTGCACGAACCGGATATGACTTTTTTTTTCTTATCAGTTATACCAAAGACCTTAAAGAGGTATAAACGCACAATGCCTATGCCTTCCCAATGCTAGTTCTTACTTGAAATTAAAGGCTCCATTGAGGTATTTTAGCGCAAGATATTATATAATATATATATATATATTTTTTTTTTTGTAGTATTATAGATCACAAAAATCTTCAAGATCTTCAGTATGTAATAATCTTCCAGGCTGTCCCCTCAATGGCCGATTTCAATTCCAAATAATCTAGCGCTGCATGTGAGTCTATGCATCGTTCAACGACCTAACAGTACTTCGTTCAGAGCCACGTTCACTCACCGGTCTCATCGTTCACTCACCGATCAGTGGCTTTAAACTCAACCTTTTGCCGTCTAGTATTAATTTGAGTATTTTATTTTGATTATTTAATGGTTTGATTCTTTGAGGTACAATTAATCCATGATATTAATTTGAGTCTGTTAATTTGAGTACGGTACCAAATTATTTGATTATTTGAGGTACAATTCAACTGATCCTTTACGAAATCTCGGCAATTCTTGACCGTAGAGCTTGGATTTTCTTCACTGTGCAGCCAAAAGTCATCCAAAATCGGACTATCTGATTGTTACAGTGGAGCTCTGCCCCCTCGAGTTCCAGGCCACCTCCCCCCTCCCAACCAGCACCCAGGCTTAAACCCCATTACAGTGGCAAGAGATCTTGGCCGATAGCAAATCTCTTCACTTCCCCCCGAGATGGTTGACCAGGCCACGTTGCCAAATCGTGCACTTCATTCGATTCCACCTACACGGAAAAAGGCTTTCAATGGTTAGTATCACTGTGTTTTCTATTTCATTTGCTTCATTGTGTTCTAGAGCATACAGATTCTATTTTCAGAGATCTAAATTTCCTGAGAAAAAATTAAGAGACATGATGAATGAGCATCAAACATTCTCCTCAGTTGAAGATATTTATTTTTCCTACAGTTACGTTGAAAAGTGGCCATTGCTGCACTGATTACAGAACGCAAAGAATCACTTTTCCGCTCTAGTGCGGGAAAAATTTTTCTGCACTCCAGATTTGCAACATGGCAACGCAAAATACTTAGTAGGTTATATGGAGCAACAGTGCAGCAAAATCATAATGAAGTTGGTAACAGTGACTGCTGTGGCTGCTATAGTGAGCAGAGGTGCAACGAAGCACAACGCGCTAATTATTACTATTATATATTATAACCAAGGACAACATTTTATTCAATTTGACAATAAATTAAGGTTTTTATCAATAATAAAATTACACAGACAAACATTTGATGCATTTCAGGCAATTTTACCCATAATTACCCACTTTTCATATTCAATGGTAACTGTAGGAAAAACTTAATGTGAAAATACGTGCGCAAAGTTCCTCTGCTGCACTCAAGAAACCATTCCGTTTACATAACATAAACGTTTCTTTCGGTGCAGCAAACTGTCACTTTGCGCACTAGTTGCACAAATAACTATTTGTGATTCAATGAGGAATGTGAAATTCAGCTTCTGAGAATGGAATATGACAGGTTTTTCTCTATCAAATCCCCCAGAACAACTGAACACAAATCAACTAAAAGATTAAGATCCATATGCCAACACTATGTTCAACGCTAGACCATGTTCACTTGTAGATACGGTTGCATTTATCATAAATGTGTTCATACGGGGTTTAAACGAACAGCTGACATTTCTCCGTTCAAACCGAATATCTGCGGATACGAGTCTAAGATCCCCAATAAAAATAGTCAATTAAAAATCACCGTCATGTTAATTTGAATTTAGCTGGGTTACATTGTATTTCTCTGATGAATTTTAGGAAAAGTCGAAATGCAAGATTCTTAATTATTATGTATTATGGACAATTATTGAATTGATTATTACTGGTCTGAACGAAGCTCTTTTTCTTGAGGCTAATCCTATCCTATACTATCAAACGAGCAACTTCTGTTTATATGCTTATATGTTTGTATTTCACCGGATCTCGAAAACGGCTCTAACGATTCTCACGAAATTCAGAACATAGTAGGTTTATAATATAAAGATTCGATTGCACTAGGTCTCATCCTGGGAAAACTCGCTGAAGACATTAAAAGGATAATTATTATTCATCCTTGAAAAGCGCTGATAATAATTTGTCGTGTCTGTTGGTGATGGAAGTAAGTAAGCGAGTTCATGTGTGTGGACTGTGTCAAAATTATGACTCAGCTGTTGAACTTTTGTAATCATTCAATCAGGTACTTAGAGCCGGTTGCAAAAAGCCGGGTTATTTTCAATCCTGATTGATTCCAGTAGATCCATCTTTTCGAAATATTCTTGTCTGATTCGATGTGTGTGGGACTGTGTCAAAATTATGACTCAGCTGTTGAACTTTTGTAATCATTCAATAAGGTACTTAGTGCCGGTTGCAAAAAAGCCGGGTCATTTTCAATGTTCTACTGATTAATTCCAGTAGATCTATCTTTTCGAAATGGTCTTCTCTGATTTGGTTTACGTTAAATTAATCAGGATTAAAATGTAACCGGATTTTGTGCAACTGAGCCTTTGTAAGGGAAATTTTTGCATTCTTCTGGGAATTAATCTCAATTTACTGTGATAAGATAGAACATTTCTGTATGAATGTTATTATCATTTCTTTTTTCGTAATAATTTTTTTATGCTTTTGTACTCCAGAGCGAAGCTCGGTCCCCGATATTGGAATATTAAATAGCATATCATTGTAGTTATCATGTATGATTACTTTGACTGGTTTTCACTTTCCTTGCCATAGGTAAGGAAAGTATTGCTTTCCGAAAAAATTAAGGTACCCCAATTTCTAAATTTCTATACGTTTCAAGGTCCCCCGAGTCCAAAAAAGTGGGTTTTGGTCTGTATGTGTGTGTGTGTGTGTGTGTGTGCGTGCGTGTGTGCGGCGTGCGTGTGTGTGTGTGTGTGTGTGTGTGTGTGTGTTGGTGGTTGTTGTGGTGTGTGTGTGTGTGTGTGTGTGTGTGTTGTGTGTGGGTGTGTGTGTGTGTGTGGTGTGTTGTGTGGGGGGGGGGGGGGTGTGTATGAGTGTATGTGCGTCTGTGTACACGATATATCATCTCCCAATTAACGGAATGACTTGAAATTTGGAACTTAAGGTCCTTACACTATAAGGATCCGACACGAACAATTTCGATCAAATTCAATTGAAGATGGCGGCTAAAATGGCGAAAATGTTGTCAAAAACAGGGGTTTTCGAGATTTTCTCGAAAACGGCTCCAACGATTTTGATCAAATTCATACCTAAAAAATTCATTGATAAGCTCTATCAACTGCCTTAAGTCCCAATATCTGTAAAAATTTCAGGAGCACCGCCCCATCTATGCAAAGTTTGATTTTAGATTCCCAATTATCAGGCTTCAGATGCAATGTAAACTTTAAATTTCAACTGGAAAAGATTGAGCATAAAAATCTCTACAATTAATGTCCAGTAGCATTTTCACCTAAAATTGAAAATAAGCTCGAAATTTGAGAAAATAAGATAATTCAATTGCAAACTGTTGGCAACTGTTGATTCTATTAAATCATCCACTATGAAGAGATAGCAGACTTCGTGTGTCTTCAGCGCTATTGTCCTGTCACCAGCTGGCTCAGATCTCAGAATAGTAGACTTGAGATGCGCGAGTACACTAGTGTCAATTGATCAATTTTCATAACGGCAAGGAAAGTTGTGTGAGTGAGCCACACCAGATTTTTTATATCATATTTTAATATTTTCAGGCTCTCATAGCATCTTAAAAAACTTGGGGTACAGCAAGGCAGCTCACAAAGGCAATTAAATACCTTCCTTGGTCGACATTGGACCAACACTCTTCAATTGCTGTTAACATCGTTTCATTTTCGCTACAAAACTCAGCCCATTTTTGCCAACTCAGCCCAGGAGCCCAACTCACACATCATATTGGAGGTGAGTGATACAAATTTATTGATACCAGTAACGATATTGAAGCGACAAAAACATTCACACATTTTGTCGTTAAATTTAATTTGTGAGGACATTGGTCGGATGATATTGGAAAACATGAGACCCTGTTCGTTAATAGGCTAACTCCCAAAATAGCAGAAGCCCTATAATAATTGGTCACCCTTTACATGTGGCCTATATTGTTATTTATAATTTGAAATACTGTTTCGGAATTGTTGAGTTGGTTATGGATGGGTTCTAGTAATGGTAGTGAGTTTCATCAATTTTTCACAAGCATCAATTCCCAAAATAGCAGAAGCCCTATAATAATTGGTCACCCTTTACGTGTAGGCCTATATTGTTATCTATAATTTGAAATACTGTTTCGGAATAATATTGTTGAGTTGGTTATGGATGGGTTCTATTAGTGGTAGTGAGTTTCAACAATTTATCACAAGCATCGATTCCAGAATTCGCGAATTGATTATAGATGGGTTCTATTTAGTTGTAGTAAGTTTCATCAATTTATTAAATCATTAATCATCAGCTTTATCTATGAGATTATTGAGGAAATGGTTATATATTTTGATGATGTAGTGTAAGCTACACTACTTTCAGAAGAAAATTCAGTGTATCTATTCATTTATTTATTGACAAAACATAAATCAAAAAACGGAAAGGAATGGTGATAAATTAGCTTGGGGAATTTCAATTATTGTATAATAGAATTGAGGGAGTCAGCTATAATCGAGTAATTCAAGTAATCTGTTGAAATATATTGAAAGTTTTCTCCATAAATTTAGAGTAACGACTCCATTATAGTCGGTAAATTGAATATAGCTGGACAAGTTTGACTATAGTGAGGTCCACGTTATAATGGCAGTGTTTGATTGACAATGGTATTGCTATTCTTGTCTATCATTCAACAAAGCGGGTAGCGCTATCTCTTTCTCGCTTTGCTCTGTTGCCAGACCGTCTTTTGACAATGTAAAATAAACAAAATATTTCATCTCAATTATGAAAATGCATTATGAAATTATTTAAAATAGTTATTTGTGCAACTAGTGCGCAAAGTGACAGTTTGCTGCACCGAAAGAAACGGAATGGTTTCTTGAGTGCAGCAGAAGAACTTTGCCCACGTATTTCACATTAAAATTTTTCTTACCGTTACCATTGAATATGAAAAGTGGGTAATTATGGGTAAAATTCCCTGAAATCCATCAAATGTTTTTCTGTGTAAATTTATTATTAATGAAAACCTTGATTTATTTAAAATTGAATAATGTAGTAGTAAATGAATGAAGGCGGCTGTCACTCATGTGGTGGCTGTCAACTGCTGTCATCCACTGCCTTAATATTATGGCCATAACGTGCACCACAGTCACTGTTACCAACTTAATTTTCATTTTCCCGCACTAGTGCTCCATATAACCTACTAATTATTTTGCGTTGGCATGCTGCAAATCTGGAGTAAGCAAAGTACTCACTTTGCGCACTAGTACGGAAAAGTGATTCTTTGCGTTCTGTAATCAGTGCAGGAATGGCCACTTTTCAAGGTAACTGTAGGAAAATATAATTTCCTGCTTAATAGAATATGATTGATTATTTAGAACGAGAATGAACAGTAAATATTGCATCAATAAACCTGTATCATCTACCGTCTGTAGAAGGCATTGACAAGAAAGAGGATCGGCAACGTTGTTCTGATATCCTTCTCCACTGTCATTATAAAGGTGCGTACAGATATACGCGGCCGCGAACATGAGCAATTCATTTTTAATAAGCTGACTATATCTGTATTTCTACAGAAACGATAAGATACAGATATAAAAACCTTGGCATCAGCTGATTAAGAGTGAACTGCTCATGTTCGCGGCGCGTAAGTATGTACGCACTCTAACGTGGGCCTCACTATAGTGATCAACATAATATCAAGAAATATACAATTAACAATATAGAAATATTCAAGCTGTAATTAATATCCACCTTGATTTTGAATGTAAGAGTAGCTGACATATCTAAAAACTGACTATCATTAAACCAAATTCCACCATATCTGTAATTCTGCTCTCAGTAAATCTGCTCATCTTGAATTCTACGATTTAATGCCGCAAACTTCTTGTTTGACACGTCATTAAAACAAAACAAAACGTGAAAAACCCGCTCAGATTTTCCGCCTTTTTCATCTCAAGTACTTTTCACGGCCTTTTGAATAGTTACTGCCTGCGTGCTCTCATTTGGTGAGATGTTCGTTTTCTGCTGCTTTTTATGGCGTCATTTCCCTTCTCACTCACTTTTTCTACCCTTTACATCTCTCTCTATCTCCAGCTTGTTGTCAATCTCTGTCCTGCTTCCTTCACCCTTCCACTCTACCATCTTACAACTCACTACATGACTCCACATCAATGCTGAGGAATTGAATTTCATCTCATTTCAACACGCTCCACTTCAAACTGCACCATTGATTTCTTTCGTCTTCAGCTTTTTTCTTTTTTCTTCTTCTTCTTCTCTTCTTCTTCTTCTTCTTCCTTTTTCTTCTTCTTCTTTTCTTCTTCTTCTTCTTCTTCTTCTCTTCTTCTTCTTCTTTCTTCTTCTTCTTTTTTTCTTCTTCTTCTTCTTCTTCTTCTTCTCTTCTTCTTCTTCTCTTCTTCTTCTTCTTTTCTTCTTCTTCTTCTTCTTCTTCTTCCTTCTTCTTCTTCTTCTTCCTTCTTCTTCTTCTCTTCTTCTTCTTCTTCTTCTTCTTCTTCTTCTTCCTTCTTCTTCTTCTTCTTCTTCTTCTCTCTTCTTCTTCTTTTTCTTCTTCTTCTTCTTCTTCTTCTTCTTCTTCTTCTTCTTCTCTTCTTCTTCTTCTTCTTCTTCTTCTTCTTCTTCTTCTTCTTCTTCTTCTTCTTCTCTTCTTCTTCTTCTCTCCTTATTTTTTCTTTTCTTTCTTTCACCCTCCCATCTTGACTTTCAATCATCTGATAGAGATGTAAGCGAAAGACGCATAGAAATGGTTATGAATCCATATCCACCTAGACTTTTCGGTCAACCTAAATTACACAAAACTAATGTTCCTATATCAAGACCATTTCTATCTCTTGTTAATTCCCCCTGCTCTAAATTTCTCACGTATCAACAGAATGCGTCTGTATTGATAATAGGAATCTTTTAATAAAAAAAAAAAAAATTGCTTGGTTGCCTGTAAAGTCGGTATACGGGCGAAAGTTTTATGTGACAACGACTTTGAGTGGTAAAATATTTTAATGTGAATATTCATTCGTATAGTAGGAAGAAGGATGAAATAATAGTAACAATTTGAAACATTTATTTATACAAAGAATTATATTTAAAACATTAATTTATACAAAGAATCTCGCACTGAACCACAACATTGTGATTACTACAACATACCTATTCACTTATGCATGATCATGTGATATGCATTATTGTGATTACTACAACATAGCCTATTCACTTATTCACCTAAGCAGGCGCAGTCGCAGGAGATTGCTTGCGGCGCCTGCGCAGGTTGACTGCTCCGTTTCACTCTCTCTCTCCAGGTGAATGTCTTCGGGTTGTTCGCCACTGCTCCTATTCGTGCTCTTTCCAGACGACCGTGAACCGAAACGAACGCTCTCACTCGCTCTCATTGTGAGCGCATAACGTGGGAACGTAACGCAGTTTCTTGAAGTGTCATCCGGCAAACCAATTTATAAGACGTTGTCACGTCAACAATGTAAAAATCTTGTAGTACCCTTTATTTTTTAAAGTTTTTTATTGCTTTTATGAGATTGTTGGAAAGTAGCCCATGTGAGTAAATTGTATGGAGAAATTGTTTTGTATGGAGATATTTTTAAATTGTCATGTTTCTCTAAAGCCGTGTCCACACTGAACAAATGTTCGACACACATGTTCGGCAAACATGTTTGTTGAGGAGCTCAGGGACAAACATTTAAAAAAGTTTAGATAATCATTGTCTTTCAAAAAAGTTACTGTTTTTCCAAACATTTTCAGTTTGACAGCTGTTAAACAACTGTAAAACATGAAACCTGTTCTTCCCACTTACAAATATTTTGTTTGGTGACGCGTACACACTGGCCACGGGCAAACATTGTTTGTCAAACCTAATAAAGTTTGCCCAAACTTTATCAGAAAACTTGTTTGTCGAACATTTGTTCAGTGTGGACATGGCTTAAAGGTGCGTACAGATTTACGCGCCGCGACATGAGCAATTACTTTTAATCAGCTGATGCTAAGCTTTTTATATCTGTATCTTACCGTTTCTGTAAAAATACAGATATAATCAGCTGATTAAAAGTGAATTGCTCATGTTCGAAGCGTATATAACTGTACGCACCTAAAGATTCAAGTCGACGGTTTTGCGATTCTCTTTTACGTTTATATTTATGTTCCGCATTTACGGCGAAACGCAGCAATAGATTTCTATGAAATTTGACAGGTATGTTCCTATTGTAATTTCGCGTCGACGTATATACAAGGTTTTTGGAAATTTTGCATTTCAAGGGTAATATTGAAGGAAAAGGAGCCTCCTTCATACGCCAATATTAGATTAAAAATCAGACTATAGAATTATTCATCATAAATCAGATGTCGAGTGGATTATAAATTGCATGCAATGACGCATGCAATTCAATATATCAATGTAACTTATTGAAAACACAGATGTTGTGTGGACTATTAATTGCATGCAGTGAGGCATGCAATTGATAACTTGAAGTAGCATAAACTACATTCATAGCCTACCATTTGTACAAACAATACTTACATAATATAAAACACGAGGCCAGTATTGTACTTTGAGAGTCGTATATTTTCATAGAATACAGTCCAACCAGTATTTGAATAGAATACATGAAGATTGCTGCTAAAGTCAGAGTAGTATCACTGTGTAGCACAGAGCACATTATTGCATATTGCAGATAGAAATTCTGCTGACGTCTGCTTCTTTGGTGGATCTTTGAGAATGCGTCTCCATCAAGAATGTTAGAAGGCGCCTTATATGTGAGGACGGTATTATGAGGTACTATGTACGGTATTAGGTTGTTAGGGGGTGAGTAGGAGGAGATGAGGGGGTTGAGGAGTGATGATGAGGAGGTGAGGAGGGAATGCCTGCATGTAGGGTATTATCAAGCAACTGAAAAATCAGTTCGCGATTCTTCAGATTGTCAAAGAACGAACGATATCACGTTCCCAGACGGCGATACGGAATGGAATCTTTAGTAGGAAATGCTTACGTCTTTTTCTTTTTCTTCTTCTTCTCATTTTTCATGTTCTGCTTCCTCGTCTTTTCCTCGTCTACGCTGCTATCTGCTTTTTTGTATGATAGCTCGTGTGTCAATTTATTGATGAAAGCCATTGATGGGAGTAGAGTTCAATGACCCTTACAGCAAGCCGATGACCGATTTATTCTACTGTTTTGTCATGTATAATAAAGCTGGGCTGTGAAACTTTTCCATTCTGTGTTCCTTGAAGGTTGTTTTATCATAAAATTTCATGATTTATCTTTGAAATTGTTGTAAACTTGTTATTGGATATTTGCAGGGTCGGTAGTAAATAAGTATCTGGAATGATAGATTAAATCATTAAAAAATACAATCAATAAAAGATGACAATTCATTAGTGTTTTTATTTTATATTGAAATTAAATCCTATTATATTAAGCGAGCAATTTCTGTATTTATATATCTGGTTATTTTTATATCTGGCTATTTTTATATTTGTTTATTTATGTTTAACGGATCTCGAAAACGGCTTTAACGATTTTCACGGAATTTGGAGCATAGGTTAATGATATAAAGATTCGATTGCTCTAGGTCTCTTTCTTTGGAAAACTCGCTGAACGACATTAAAAGGATAATTCATCCTTGGCTGAAACAGCTGTGGATAGTAAAAAAGTGAGTGAGTATGTGAAGAATCAAAATATCGCATCCCCGAAATTCATAAGATGACGTATAGCCAACTGTGAAATATAAACACGATCATTTTAGAGAATTGTGTTCTGTTTATCAATAAATAAAAATAGCGATCAAAGCTCGGTGCCCCAATATTCTATAATAAAGCTGGACTGTGAAACTTTTCCACTCTGTGTTCCTTGAAGGTGGTTTTTATCATGAAATTTCATTATTTATCTTTGAAATTCTTATAAACCTGTTATTGGATATTTGCAGGGTCGGAAGGAAATGACTAGTACTTAAGTTATCTGGAATGGTAGATTAAATCATTAAAAAAAATATATCAATCAATAACAAATGACAATCCATTGTAGTCATCAGTCATTATTATAGTCTTATTTAATATTGAAATTAAATAACAATTTAATTCGAACTAAAAATCAATAACCGATTATCAAACTTTGAAATTATTGAATGCACTGAATAATCAGTGATCAGGCTCTCAGCATAAGAACTATTCATGTCTGTGGAAACAAGATTATTCACAGGGATATGACATTGACATACCAAATTAAACTCGTTCATAAACAAAAGTTATCCAAAATAATAAGAATGTTCTTGTAGATCGATTCCACAATCTTTTCTCCCTAAATAGAAGATTCAATAAGCTTTTATCCATATTTTCTCAATCTTATCTATATATATATACTGTATAAAAGCGAAATGGCACTCACTCACTGACTGACTGACTGACTCACTCAATCACTCGCAGAACTAAAAATCTACCGGACCAAAAACGTTCAAATTTGGTAGGTATGTTCAGTTGGTTCTTTAAAGGCGCACTAAGAACGGATTTGGAAAAATTTCCAAAGATACGCCCAAAATCTGCATTTTCCAGCGTTTTTTAGCGCTTTCTCAGCTTTATCGAGAACAAATGAACAGAAAATGTTCAAATTTAGTACAGAAGCTAAGCTAGGGTTAGAAGGATTTTGAAATAACGCCAAAGATACGCCCAAAATTAGCTTTTTTCGCGTTTTCTCAGTTCTTTCATCAAGTAATAGACAGAAAATGTCCAAATTTTAGACAGAGGTTTAGGTAGGGTCTAAAAATGTTGTGAAGAGGTGAATTCAATATTTCATCAAAGATACGCCCAAAATCAGCGTTTCTCAGTTTTCTGCGTTTTCTCAGTACTTTGACTTTTGATGGAATGAAGCATGCTCAAATGAAAAATGCAGGCGAGCGAAGCGAGCCTGCTGATCTCACTTATGGACGATCCAGTCGGGGGTCCAGGGGGCGGAGACTACTGGTACCTACTATATTTCTAGTTCTACACTTATTTTTTCGAGTACCGGTAGTTGAATGCTCAGTCGAGTTTAATCGACTCTGTTTTTATTCTCACTCACTACTCCCATCTTGACGCCTATTTTATTTCTCTATTTTCAATTTCCATTGGGAAGGAACAATCCACCCGCTTTACACCTTTATTCTCTTTTCAATGCAATTAAACGCGAATAGATTGAAGCGACAGGTAATCGAATATGGCGATAAAAGCAGGGCTTAAACACTTTTAAAACCTGAGATTCGGTGCTGAGATAACACTGTGCGAAAAAAGCCTTCGATCGTAAATTTATGATTAAATGAAACTTCACTGGGAGTACGTTTTCTCAAGTGTAGAGAGTTGAAGAATGGATAAAGGTAGAGGTAGAAGAAGAAGAAGAAATGGAGGAAGTGGAGAGAGGAGAAGAGAAGAGTAGAGAAACAAACAGTGAAGAGCGGAGTGAAAAGAGAAGAAATGATTCATTTAGAACGTAGTAGTGGGTAGAAGAAGTTGAGAAAAAGGTAAGACAAAAGTAGAAACTATGAAAATTAGAATAGAGCAAGGAGGAGAAGAAAAGAAGGAAATCAAAGAGAAACGGTGGAGAAAAATTGGAGAAGGATTGAGTGAAAACGTAAAATAAGGTAGAGGAAGAAGGAGAAACTATGAAAAGGAAAGGGGAACAACGAGGAAAATAAAAGTAGAGAATCAAAAAGAAACGGTGAAGAAAAATTGGAGAAGGATCAAAAAGGATTGAGTGGAAACATAGAAAAAGTTAGAGGGAGAAAGAGAAACTATGAGATGGAAAGTGGAACAAGGAGGAAAAGAGAAGTGCAGAATCAAAGAGAAACCGTGAAGAAAAAAGTGGAGAGAGAGGAGAAAGGATTGAGTGGAAGCGTGGGGAAAAATTAAGGAAAAATAATAAAGAAAAAGTGAAGGAAAGAGTGGGGAAATGAGGGGAAAGAATTTGAGTAGAAACTAAGGGGGGAGGATAGTGAATAAAATGTGAAGAAAAACTTAAAGAAAGAGAAAGAATCAAGGGAAAACTTGGAGAACAAAGTTGGAAGGAGAGTAAAGAAACGGTAAAGGAGAATGTGGGAACAGGAGAAGAAAGGGTTGAGTAAAAACATAAAAGAAGAAGGAGAAAGGAGAGTTGAGAGAAGGCAAACTTGGAGAAGAAGGAGGAGAAAGGATCAAGTGAAAACTTTGATAACAAAGAAGGGAGGAGAGTAAAGAAAAGGTAAAGGGGAATGTGGGAACAGAAGGAGAAAGGATTGAGTAGAAACATAAAAGAAGAAGGTGAAAGGAGAGTTGAGAGAAGGCAAACTTGGAGAAGAAAGAGAAAGGATCAGGTTAAAACTTGGAGAACGAAGAAGGAATGAGAGTAAAGAAAATGTGAAAGAGAATGTGGGAACAGGAGGAGAAAGTATTGAGTAAAAACAAAGGTGAAAAGAGAATTGAAAGAAGGAGAAGAACAAGTAGAAAGCACCGGAGGCTTAGCTTATTGAAAGTTTTAAAAGTCAGCCTATTGGAAACGAAAGCCGTAGAATAAAGTCATGAACAATAGACTCAGGTATGGAAGGATTCACTTTCAACTGTCAGAATCTCTCATAAATGACATCGATGCTTCTCATACAGCTAATACTGACAATTTCACTGCAGGTGCAGTAGAAGACTTGGTGATTTTCATTGAATAAAAGTCTGATTTTACGTTGGACTTGCTTGTCTTATCAAATAAACTCTGATTTCTCCTAGGCTTCCTAGTTCTAGGAGTTCCATTTCTTCCTATCAAATAAAAGAGTTCTTGTGTTCACTAGTAGAGAGGAGCTCGCTTTAAAATCTGAGAGCGTTTGATTTTGCTGGGTTGAAATTCACTTTGAACTTTCAGAATCGGTTGAATGGGGGGCATAGATGGTTGTTATAAGAAATCCTGACAATTTGAAGCAAATCTCACTTTTGTCTAGGAGAATAAGTTGGAGCTCCATAACTCAATTTATTGGATACTAGCATTTGTTGTGTACAGGGTTTAGTTCACAAGTAGGTTATGTGCTGGTACTATAGAGAGGCCCACGTTAAAATGGCAGTGAAGAAAGATAGGAGAAAACGTTGCCAATTCTCTAATTTGCCACTGACTGTTCACAGCTGTTACTCAATTCATCCCATTAAATTTAATATAATAATAATTATATTTCCTGATAAAAGAATCAATAAATGTCAAATTAATCAAGAAAAATATATTTTTTTCATATATATAAATTTAATGGGATGAATTGAGTAACAGCTGTGTACAGTCAGTGGCAAAATGGAGAGACTTTGCAACGTTTTTCTCCTATCTTTCTCCACTGCCATTATAACGTGGACCTCACTATTATGAAATATATTTTTTTCTTTAACTGAGGTCAGATTTTTATTTTTATACAAACCTGGAATGGCGGCTAATTTAAAAAGCTGTGATACAACAATCTGAATTTCAAAACAACGGAAATTAAGTTATTTGGTAGGTATTCTATTCCATTTTTTTTAGAAATAATAGAAAAATAGAAATCCTATTCAAAAATAAGTAATTTCAATGGATTAATTCTGAAATAACTTTTCAATATTATTTATACCGGTACGAACTGAAGCCTGGATGAAGTCTAGGATGATTAGTTATCAACTTTTAAAATGTCATTTCAGGTATTTTAATTTGTGTTTCTCATACAGTCATGTTAGAAATTATTTCATTGTTCAAAAATACATTTAAATCAATTATACGACTTGTGTACTCAAGTATTTGATAGATGAAAGATAAAAATGGCGGCTGAGAATTGTTGTTCAGTTTTGTACAGTCACTGTCAAAAGTAAATATAAAATATTCTGCCAAATAGACAACATTGCAAAGCGAGAGAGAGATAGTGTTGAGAGATAGTGATAGATATATGTTTTGTTGTATGATAGAAAAGGACAGCAACAGTATTGTCAATCGTACACTGCCTTTATAATGTGGACCTCACTATAGAATAGTAGTATAGTTTGCAGCGTTATCTTCAACTTCGAATCTTTGAGTTCCTTGTTATAATGACAGTGTTTGATTAGAAATTCACAGTCTTTTATGGAATGGCATTGCTATCCTTGTCTATCATTCAACAAAGCGGATAGCGTTATCTCTTTCTCGCTTTGCTCTGAAGCCTGATCGTCTTCTAATAATAGTAGGTTATGTGCTGGTACTAGAATAGTAATAGTATAGTTTACAGCGTTATCTTCAGCTTCGAATCTTTGATGTCCACGTTATAATGACAGTGTTTGATTAGCAATGGTATTGCTATCCTTCTCTATCATTCAACAAAACGGATAGCGCTATCTCTTTCTCGCTTTACTCTGTTGCCAGATGGTCTTTTAACAATGTAGAATTAATAATTAATTAACAAAATATTTCATCTTAATAATGAAAATTCATTATGAAATTATTGGAAAAAATAATTTCTTGCTTAATAAAATTTAAATGAGTATTTCAAACGAGAATGAACAGTTGATATTACCTACATCAATAAACCTGTATCAGCTACCGTCTATAGAAGGCATTGACAAGACATAGAATTCTAATACTATAGTGAGGTCCACGTTATAATGGCAGTGTTTGATTAGCAATGGTATTGCTATCCTTGTCAATCATTCAACAAAACGGTTATCTCTCTCTCGCGTTGCTCTGTAGCCAGATGGTCTTTTAACAATGTGGAATTAATAATTAATTAAGAAAATTTTTCCTCTTAATGATGAAAATTCATTATACGAATAAATAAATAAATAATTATCAATCTCTAGTGAACTAGAGCAGCAGAATAGTACGGGTGAAGCCCCGATTGGCTAATAGCTGTTGACCAATAGTGGTTGGGCTCCACTGTCATTGGCCGAGACTAGACAAGCCTAAGTATTCCAAATATGGTCACGAGAGCCGTGAACGATAACAATACAGATACTCAAATCATTCTAGTGAATGACAGGATAAACAATAAGCATAATAAAGTTCACAGATTCTTTATTGATTCTTTACCACAAATGACAATGTATTGACAGATCTTGCCAGACCCATGAAAAATTATAAACAAATAACAATAAACAGATAATAGATAAATTGGAGCAGATAAGCAGATGGAATCAATTCAATAAATTTTAATGGCTAGCTTGTCGAGAGCTTCTCAATTCATTCTTCCACTTCTCTCAGTCTCTCTTTATCTTTCTCTGTCACATGTTTCCCTGTACTTCACTTTCCAAATTTCCATATTCAAATAATTCAAAGCTAGCCAAATGCACATTCTGTATGTCCACTTTCAGACTTGCATCCTGCACAGTACCTACTATAGAGTTTCCATCAACTCTCTACTTTTTCTCTCTCTAAATATCTCTCTTCCTTTCTCACGTTCCCTATCCCTGATTCTTTTCCATTATTCATTTACCTTACTGCAATATTTTTCCTGTCCATTTTGTTTTCAATCTGCCTCTTAAATTGTGTTTTCCTCCACCTCCTGTCTAAAGTACTTACTTTACTCCCTAAAACATAAAACTAAAGTGTCACTTTTTCGCTCTCGGTAGTGAAAAACAGAAAAACTCCCTAGGGAGGAAAAGTGACCCCATTTAAATAACATGGGAAGCATCTCTATTTTGAAACTTACATTGTAATAGGGTAGAAGGTCTAAGCTCAGATGAGAAAGCATAATAGAGGTATCTGTCATTGGGTCACTGAATCAATACCACAACCGAAATTTGATCAACTCATGAAATATATGTTTGCATGATATTATATTCTTAATATTAGTAGACGATAAAAATTTATACAATTTTAAAAATATTATATTCTATTCAAAATACCAGCTAACATAATATTTTTGATCTGCAATTCAAATCTGAACCGCGTGATCTGGTGTCAGCCATTTTTGGTTGACGCCCAGCTGATATAATTTTTGCCGATAGATAGTGCAGTGATTTTAGGTTATGTTGTTAGGAAACATTGTCACCAATACGTAAGTTATTAAAGTGATATTATTTGCAGTTTCTATAAAAAAATGTAGATGGAGGAAAAATGTTGTGTACATCACGAGCGAAAAATACGTTTTCTCCCTCAGGAAAATTGTTGCCCTCGCGAAGCCGAGGGCTTCAAACTTTTTCCCACAGGGAGAAAAAGTCGTACTTTTCACTCTAGATATACAAATAACTATTTTGGTCTTTCACGCATGAGCTCTATTGATTTCAGTTTCTTTACTCCACTTATTCAACCCATCCCAAATTGTTATCTTGCAATCCTGTTTTTCCTATATTGGAAAATTGGGTTAT
>NW_024091295.1:0-21561 GCF_014356525.2 Nilaparvata lugens | reverse complement strand
AAAAACACGTTTGCTAGCTTCATTTTTGAATAGTTAGTTATGTCGGTTTAACGCATTGTTTTCAAGATATGAGCGTGGAAGCAAAACGCAGAAAAATGCAACTTTTAAACCACCCTCATCCCCTTAGCACGTGAGTTAGGAATGAGGACTTTTGATATGTTCTCCTCCTAACTAGTCTCAACAAAGCTGCAAAGTCAATAATTTTGTTTAAAACATTCCCTACAAATTCCTTTGTCAATTGTTGCAAAAATGGAGATTTCACACTGAACACTAAAGTTGCTGCAAAAGGTGTAGGGAAATTCGTAAAAGTGTAAAATTATACATCAATTTGAAGAGAATTTAATGCTCTATAAGCTTATAATCAGCATGGATTTTTCCGGTCGATATTTAAAAATTTATAAGTGCAAAAATAGAAACAATTTGGTGGCAAACGTGTTTTTTTTAAATGTCACACATCTTCAAGAGCTGATATCTTGAAAACTAGAGGAGATATAAAAAAGGTTGTGGAATGAATATTATTGTAGGAAATTATGTAAGCTTTGACTTGTTATATGACAGTCAAGTCCTAGATACATAGTTTTTGAGTTTTATGCGAGAAACCAAAAAATGGTACCTTTAAACCACCCCAGCCCCCTTAGCACAGTGGGTAGCGGTGGGGACTTTTGATATGTTTACCTCCTTAAAACCCTCAACAGAACTGCGGGGTAAAAATTGTCTTCCTAACTTTTCCCTCTATAACCTTTCCTTGACTGGACTATTACTTAAGTATGCTGAGTACGTTCAGTAGTTAATTCAACCATCTTTCAGTTAGAACAATATACAGGGTGATTATAAAAGGAATTTACAAATTTGAAATCCCATAAATATTTATTGAAATTACTTAGGCTCAACTCACACTTACGTGACTCAGCTCGAGAAGAGACTCGACTCTTAGTTGCGTGCATGTGTTTCCAAATGGTGACCCTCAGACCAGTCGATTCTAGTCTCCGTGACGTCACCATTTGAAAACTCATGCTCTCGACTAGAGTCGAGTCTCTTCTCGACCTGAGTTTCGTAAGTGTGAGTTTAGCCTTACAGAGTTGAGAAAGGTTTCATTTTGTTACAAAACACTTCAAGTTTAAGGTGTGGTTGTTATTGTGGTTCGATGTGATAACCGTTGGTAATGCGACATACATCCCACCGATAATCGATTTCTTGCCACACTCGTACTAGTCCACCAGTCAGTATAGACATAAAAAAGGGGGTGTGCTTGCAATTTATATTGTAGTTCTGATTTTTTAACATATTATTTGGTTATACATAAGAGAAGTCCAGAACCAATCTCTTCATGCAAAATTTCCTTGTGCTAGATACAGAGTGGCCCAAAAACCTCGTATTCTCGGCTCATTTTCCAGTTTTCAGCTATTTCTGCCAAATCTCGTGATCGGACAGAAAAATTTGCTCTCGCCTTTTTTTAGATTATAAAATTATGTATAAAATGAGATCACTCGGAACTTTCTATCTCCAATGAGTACTGAGTTATGATTTTACAAAAATGAGTGAAATTTGAAGAAAAAAATCAATTTTGATGAATTTTAGTTTTTGATCAACAATATCTTCCGATTGTTACCATTTATCTATAATTCAAAATCCCTCTGGGCGTATTTTTGTGCTCTACAATCTGAGATCATGAAGAGCGCTCTATCTCATATAGATTTCCAGGTACACCTGACAACAATGCTCCTTGTATTGTGAAAAACACCTAATTTTCAACCATGCTAAGCTTCAACCATCATTAGCAACTACATTGTCCTCACATTGATATTTCGCACAATGACATAAGTTCATGATATTATGTTCTATGAGAATCACCCGATGGTTGCCCAAAGAGCATTTCAAGGGGAATTCAGTGCATATATATACCAGGTACATCATTGCTTGGGGATGAAGATGAATATTTTAATTACTTCAAAATGTTGATCAGAAGTTTTAATGAGTTATCTGCAAAATTACAAGACAACTTGAAACATTAAAATCTATTTGGAGCTCCTGTATCACCATTGGAAAGTCTTGCAGTCACTTAAAGCTACAGATCAAATAAATGTACCCTAGATATTAATAATAATATGATTTTTTAATAAGAAATAATTGAAGAAATGTATAGAAAAATTCTTATTTCAAATATGATGTATTTATTAATTGAATTCATTTATTATGTTATTCAAATCAATATCAGCTCATTGTCGGGCAGAGGTGTCGGACAGAAGCATCTTTGCTTCAGTCGACCGATGAAACGGATGCGCAGGAGCTCGACCGATGGTCTTCATACACATTGTAAAAGGCATGGATTTGACTGTGCGCATGCGTGCCGTCAGTCCTGCTCTCTACGGATAAATGGAATCTCTATGGAAAAGTCAAGCACGACTGACGTACACACTGACGGTCGGTTGAGCTCTATAACCGACCTTAGTGTTAGAATTGGCGATCAATTCGATATTCATGTATGTTACAATATTGTTATGGAATTCACACATGTTCGTGAGTGGAATGAAGGAGGAACAGATATGGAAACAAATAGAGGGAGACAGAGTGATGAGAGCCAGAACAATGGGGCAGTGAAACCCTGGCTGGATGATTGACAGGTCCCTATAATTGTCTATGTAATAGATTCACCTCTTCTGTTTACAACTCTAGGGGTTTCTAGAAAGTACTGGCTACTTCTGGTTTGTTTATTGTGTGGATAATAGAGAAGAAGCCTTCATCCTTCTGGATTGTTCTGGAATAAAGCCGTTAGGGTATAGAAAGATCGCTTGCCTAGAGCAGTCAGTCAGTGATAAACAAGTGAGTGATAAGCAAGACGTTCAGTGGTAAAGGAACAGAGTGTCAGCCGTATGCAAAGCCTGGCAACTCCTAGTGGTAATTGTGATAAATGTATGGTGACAGTTATAGTTATAATATTGTATAGTAACAGTATTGTAATATTATGTATTGTTGTGACAGTTGTATCAAGATACAAGAAACAGGACAGTGATACGGATACGCGAGCACGTGATACAGAACGGTGGTACGCGAACTGTGATACAGAGTCCTGGTATAAGTTACAGACAGTGACAGTGTTACATACTGTGTTGATGAACTGGAAATATTTGAGAACTGTGTTATAAGTGGTAAATCTTCATATCGGCCATCTGAATACTTGTTAGTTGATTGAATTATTGCCTATGTAGTAGAATTGATTATCTGTTATTTTAGTGAGTCAACTGTTTCATCTATTTAATTGAGAGTACAATAAAGCGCAATTATAACTTAGTGTTGTCAACTCATTCTATAGCTTGAAGAAACTACAAAACTAACTATTTTGTAGAGTGAAAATCCGTATCAATATATACTGGCTTGTACACAAATTCACTTCAAATGACAGTATTGCTAATTCAACGAAGTATGAAGTATGTCAGCAGGTGAATGATAAGCACATAATCAAAAGCAGTCCAACATAACAAAATTAATCACTAGTCAAACATGCATATAGATTGCTAGAGTCCAATTTATTGTTATGTAGAGGAATGGATATGATGTGTGCAATGGTTACCAAGGAAAAGAAATACAATTAGAAGATCAATGAGAAGAAGAAGTGAAAGGAGAGAGAAAAGAAGAAGAATTAAAGATGAATGGATTGCTGATAAAGTTGGCGGGACTGTTGACGGTATTGTATACATTCTGGGAACACGAAAAAGTGGTAAGTTGTACTAATTCAAGTGGTAAATTGTTCAATCACGTGACTAGTGAAAAATGTTCCCATGGAACGCCATTTCAAAATCGTTGGTTCAAGCTTTTGGTGCGCACTTATGAAGTTGATTCACACCAAAGTATGCTGTTTACTAGCTGCGTGTATGAAGAAAGGCTGATTTACAAACTTACCATCTAGAAAAGTATGAATTTCTTTCATTCCATTACTCTCAAATTTTCTATAGAGGAAAATTCATTTAACGAATGTTTATCAAACATCATTTTCTTGGTTATTTATTCTATGGCTATGCTATGGTGAACAAACAAGCTATCAGCGCTTGCGCAGAGAAGCAAGCAGACTAACATTCAATCGACCAATGAGAGCTTTAATAGTTTAAACTGTCACAATTTACCAGGCTTCGACTGTGGGGCAGGAACTTGGAACTGGAACTAGTTTCTGGTAAAGAATCTGTCAAAATTCATCCCATGGGACGCGGAACTTTTTACCTCATAAATTGTGAATCTGACAATTTACCACATTCCATGTTCCCAGAACGGGCTCATTATGTGGCGAATGTGACAAATAACGCAAAAAATTGTCTGTCACCAAACAGGGTTGGTAGGATGGTGAACACTTTTTCACAAGGAAGAGAGCAGAGTCTCGACGTCGTGATAAGTATGTAGTCATGGATACTTATATCAATATCCATAGTTGCATAGACTCGATAGTTTGTATCTCTAGTTGGTAGAGCGACTGTTATGAATTTCTGAATCTCAACATTTCTTACACGTTTCCTAACATTTCTGTGGTACATACACGATCAAATTTTTCATCCATTAAAATTATAGAGTTTAAAATCATGTTCATTTAAAGTAGCTTACTTTCAAAGTCACCAGGTACCGTAGCGATCTTTCAGTCTTTTACAAGAACAAGATTTGAAGCTTTAAATCTTGTTTTTTTAAAGTAACTTACTAGTTAAGTCTCTAGCGATCTTTTTGTCTTGTCAAATATTGTATAAGATTTGAAGCTTCTTTTTATTTTGTTGGGTGAAACATTTGATCCTATAAATAAATACGCCTTACTGGACTCTCATTAGGTAGTACCTAATGAAGAAGTTATTTTTTCTCTTGTAATATTTATTCAATTGAGCTTTTTTTAGTAGAGGGTGGTTTGGAATCGACCTAAAACTGAGGTCTTTTCATCACTCATCATCATTCACATTACCAAAGAACAAGCATGGGGCTTATCTTCTAAAGAAAAAAAGAAACAAAATGGAAGCAAATGGGAAGCCCAACCAACTTTGGCAACTGCCAATCAACAAAGTATCGTTGCCAAATCAACAAACTATCGATTCTATGCAATTATGGATATAGATATAAGTATCCATGACGTCATACTCTTATCATGACGTTGAGACTCTGCTCTCTTCCTTGAAAAAAAGTTTTCACCTGGTAGGATATGGTTGAAAACAGGTTTGGATATGTATGGCCCGGCTGAAGAAGTCTTTTGTTTAGACAGAGAGGGAGGGAGAGAAAGAATGAAGAGGAAGAGAGATGAATGAGTTGGTGACGCGACAGATCTAGAGCTGAGTGTGACAAATCCTCCAGGAGACAATAATTGAGTGGGGCTCGAATTCGAATTGCAATACTGTCAGCGAAGCTATCTATTCTGGGCTTTGTTCTTTTCCTCCTCCACATCTCTTCTTCTTTTTCTCCTTATCCCTCCTCTTCACCCTCCTCCTCCTTCTCTTTAATTTTTATAATGGCAACATCCAAGGTACAAACTAAAAAATAAATTTTGAGTTTTGTTTGAAAATGAGTGTGTAACTGTTATTTCAAATCATTCATACCTCCCTGCCCAACCCTATACCTTGAATGTCGCTCTATATACACCATAGTTGTTGGCTTTTTTGGGAGAACTAGTGACAAGCTATTCTGTCACATGCTTTGTCTTCTTTACAAAGTCAATTGATTGTTTGCAGTTTCAACAGTACACGTGGGTGGTGGCTTAGCTTTAGGTTTCGATCTATGCACTATTCAGGTGGCAATGATGAAACTATTTTAATTTCATCGTGCTGAAACTCGTCTGAGGCATAACCATTCTGTTTACTCCCATACTCTACAATAGAGTAGACTCTATAACACCCTATTGTCCGTGAGATATTACTTTCTGGTTTACTGGTCATCAGGTATATTGGTTTGTGTGATTACGGAGATGTGCGTTCATCACAAGAACGTAAAGCGAAATGACATGGCGCATCCAATTGTGCGCAGGATGACCGTCTGTGTCTATGCTACAAACTGTGGAAGGAGAAATGGGTCTCTCCTCTTCATGTTAGTAAATAGTAATATCTCATTGACTTTAGCTTGTGTTACATGAAGGTCGACCTACACTGAAAGCTAAACATCGACCTGACCGTATCCTAGGGTGAATGCACACAGAGAGCGGTCAGGTGTTCTGAGTTGCAGCGGTCTAAGATTGGATATTTATATCCTCTCTTGAGACCGCTCTGACCACAGACCACTCTCTGTGTGCACACGTCCTTAGAATTATATGGCTCAACTCACACTTACGCGACTCAGGTCAAGAAGAGACTCGAGAGCATGTGTTTTCAAATGGTGACGTCGCGGAGGACTAGAATCGACTGGTCGGGTCCGTATCACAGAGACAAGTTCTCACAGAGACAAGTAGTGTTTTTGAACGATATTAGTGTCACAGAGACAAGTTTCATAGGAACAAGTATTTCTAGAAATGGCAGTCTCACAGGAAAAAGTTCCCACAGAGACAAGGTGAGTCTCTGTGAAGGTTAATATCTCAATGTAACTTAGTAAAAAATCAGCTGTCGTTTTGATTATTCATTACATGCAATGACGCATGCAATTAATAACGGAAAGTAAACATAGTATTTTTCTCTGGACCATTTAATTTGGATTTCGAAATAATAATGATTAATTCATCAGCATTTTAATTAGTAGTTCTGTGAACAGTAGACCTCGCGCAGTTATAAACCGCAGCCTCCTCTTATACTGTCCATCAGAGTAAACCCTGTCTGTATGTCGTGTCGGCGAGATATCGGTGTGAAAACGGCTAATGGCTGTTGGGGTTGGTGTATAAAAATGCTAACATCAAAAGCTAATCTTCTTCAAGACATACTGGGAACAGGACAGCCCGAGTTCAAAGCAGAAAAAGTTCGAGAGACAATACTATGTTATTTTAGTTATTTATTGCATGCGTTATTGCACGCAATCAATAGTTCATTTAATAGTACATAAAAATTGCATTCAATGAGGCATGCAATTAATAGTTTACACAGCTGCTGATTTTTTACCAAGTTACATTGAGATATTCAATTGCATGCGTCATGGCATGCGATTTATAATCCACTCGACAGCTGATTTATGATGAATAATTCTATAGTCTGATTCTTACTCTAATATTGGCGTATGAAGGAGGCTCCTTTTTCCTTTTATATTATCCTTGAAATGCAAAATTTCCAAAAACCTTGCATATACGTCGACGCACAATTTAAAAAGGAACATACCAGTCAAATTTCATGAAAATCTATTACCGCTATTCGCCGTAAATGCGCAACATATAAACATTTAATCATAAAGAGAAATGCCAAACCGTCGACTTGAATCTTAGACCTCACTTCGCTCGGTCAATAATTGCCATCTGTACAATAATTGTAGGTTGGAAACGTAATTGAATATTTATTATAATAAAATATAAATCCCATTTTACCGGTGGTCTTAATTTTATCGTTATTTGATAATAAGCCTACCGTTTAAGAGCCATCACTAATAAATACGTCACTTAGTATAAATACAGATGAACAAAAATCATAAACTTTATTCCAGGCCACTTTATCATTAATTCTAAATTCTCGTATATGTGTGTGAAAACGAAATTTGAATTTGAAATCAATTTTTTTAAAAACGTACATTTTTAATTACGTGCGTATTCTACGAAAATTGAAACCCCTTTCTTAGCTGGTGTCTAGAAATAAGAAATATATTGACCGATAAATTAATACAATTTGGATGTAGATTGGGCGATTAGGCCTTGTCTAAAGAATTCACCTTATAGTCTGTTATACAATAAATGAGCAGTTCAATTCATAACATCTTAGTAGTCATCTTATGAATTGTGTAATCATTCATCAAGTCATAATTATCAACACCCATTACAATTGAATAAATTAAGTCATACATTGAAAAAAAACATAATTTATTTATAAACTCACAGTACTGAATATCACATTTTCAACAATTTGAAAATGAATTTACGGAATAATAAGCATTTTCATTCAGAATTAGATTTACTGCGTTTTTTAATTTATTTAGAGGCAAGTTTCTTCTAATATAAGATAGTGGCAGATTATTGAACATGGAGTACACTAAATAGGAATAAATTTCAAGCTCTTACTCAATCTGACATTAGGAGTTGCAATACTCTAGTAGTCCAGATAACAGTAGACCTCACTGAGCATCCTTAGCAATGTGGTAACGAGAATATTCAGCCATCTACTAGAAATGCTATCTACTAGAGATAAAGTCATTTTTATAATATCAGGGCTTTTTTAAAATGTTTACCAATAGCCCCACTAAGAAATCTGATCAGGCTGGTTGGAGACTTCCAATCAACCATACGATCACATTTCATTACATTACCATGGCTACCAGACATCGTTTTGCAGTAGTCGTCAATAATCTATTGGAGTGCTAATCTAAATGTTGCACTACTTCAATCCTTTAAAAATGAATACCGGTATAATACTTATACTGAATTGATGGAATCCCAAGTCCCATTGCGCTTATGATACTTTTAAATGTTACTCTATTAACTCAGTAAGTTCAGTTGAATCAGAGCTACGATTAAGAAAATGATTTGGGAATTATCAAGTGACACTTTTTGTTTTTCACTGGGATTTTCATTTTGTAACATGATTGTAGAAACGCTTTTAGAACAACAATCTGTTAAATTTTTTATGGGAAAGATTTCAAGAGGAAAATGAAGTTTTCCATTGACATTATTATTCGTAACTCGGAACGCCATGATCTTGGCATCTAAAGCTGCGTTTACACCAAAGTTATTAATAAAATCTTAATGACAAAATGTTAATAACTTAATCCTCACAGATTCTTATAGATTGAACGGAACTTGAAAAATACATAGTTCATCATGTGTATGATAAGTTATGTTCAATCTAATAGAATCTGTAAGGAATCTATAGAATCTATTGGTGTCAACTTTTCTCTGTGACTGCCTGAAGTTAATATTATCAATTTGAATTTACAATTCGAGACCGCAGCTCGGAAAAAGAAGACGTTGATCAGCTCATAATATACCGAGCTTCGCTCAGGAGTATGAAAGCATAAACAATTTATTACGAAAGAAGGAATTATAATGAAAAACCATTTTGGCCATGTGGTTTTAAGAAGCGGTGATGAGTAGGTCAGTGGTAGGCTATTTGGCTTTTATATATTCCATTTCATATCCATATTGATTATTCTTTCGGGTTGAAGGTGTAATAGTTAGGTCTATAGTTATCTTGGAGTTTGGCAGAAATATATCACATTTACATAGAACTCAATTTATTTATTTAAGTTACCTTCATAATTCTATCTATCTTCTATCTAATTCTAATAGGTTACCAACCCATCCCTATCTTATATGATAAACCTTTAATCATAATCATATACCTACATGATTAAAAACCAGCAGACATTCAATTTACTAGAACAAATAATGGAATGCCTTCAAGTTCAGATGTAGGCAACACGCCTAACTTCTTCCTACATTCGCTACCTTGTCTCTACGACACTGTACTTGCTTCTGAGAGACACCTTGTTCCAGTGAGAACTTGCTTCTATGATCTCCCATTACTATTACTGACAAAATAACATATGGAGGATCATCTGTGCATAGTTTTCTGACGTCAGCAGCTACGACACCGTGGCTAATTCGCAAATCACTGAAAAGTGGGAAGATAATATCCCACTGCCCATTTAGCATCACTGGATTTCGACCGATTCAAAGTAGCTCTCATTTCAATTTCAAATTGCAAATAGAAGATTCAACATTTCAAGACGTTTGAGGTAAGTTTTGACTAGTAAAAACTACGTAGATTATGATTACAAATAGTTTCATTTCAAGAAAAAACAGCTGTAATAATAAACATTGAAAAACCGAAGGACGGTCATGTAAACAACTTTTAGGTTATGGAACAACATCACTTTTTGGATTTATTTTCAATACGAAATTGAACAGTTTGCTTCCAAAACTATATTACACCATTTTAGAATTATTCCCTCTATCTGTAAATATTATTTGTTGGATGCTTATTTATCTGGCTGTCGTAATATTTGTACTTATCTTCCAACTTGCACAGTCAGAAATGCATTCCGGCTGTACTCTCATAACTCATTATTGTATAAGACAACAATATAAATGCAATACATGGAATAATAATCACTATTAGTGAAATTATTAGTTTGTTTTGAGAGAAAATTAGTTTTCTGCAATTCTGATTTTGTAGTGAAGAGGTGATAGGGGTATAATGAAAGATAACCTAAGCTGTATAGTGATTATTTTATTCCTCATAAGATGTTACCTGAAGTTTTATCAATTATTGTTTTGCTTTTACTTTTGCAGGTTTTATTCTTGAGACATGAATGGACAAAGCCTACATTGGAGTAATTCCAACATTGAATTGTGAGATAAAGATTGGACTTCAACTACAGTAACCAACACTTTTAGGTAGGCTATGTTCTGTGATGTAACTCTAAGTTCTTTGTTCTGTGATAATGCAGATTATAGTTCCACTACAGAAAACTACTGCAATATTTAGGTATGTTACTTCTATGGATATACAAATGAATTATACTTCTCATTCTTCCAAGTCTCATTGTATTTTTTGGTTAGCAATTGGCCTAATGGAGATGATTGTATTTATTTGAAGATTGTAATAAAATATATGTGCACTTGTTTCTCCCATTGTAAGGGTCCACATACACTGTCAGTTTGGACTATAACAGTACAAAATTGTAAGTAGGCGGAGAAACCCACAAAATACCTGTATAAACTGGCAGGTTGATTGTTGAATGATCATCTGTGAACAATAAATTGAACTGTGAGTCAAAACTGACAGTGAATGTGGACCCTAAGGGTGACCACATTCAGTTCAGACCTTTTGACTGTGCACTACACATTTATGTTGAATTCAATATTAGATTATTGTTATCCTATAATGTATTGTTATTCCTACTTGTCATTGAATAAATATTCATTTATTTATTTTTCTCTGGATGGTTTTCATTCATGAAAATCAAAATTGCTTCCTTGCATGGGAAACTAAATTTGCTTTGAATGGGTTTGGAACCTATCTAAAGTTGTAGGTCCACTCATTTCTATTCATCATCCTTCCTATTACTCAAGCACAATCTAAATTCCAAATAGCTCATGTGAGCTTCAACTCATTATTGATTATGTAGAATTTCAAAATAACGAGAAGAATATGTAAGTTGGTTGTTACTATTCTTGTTTTTCTTTTCTCCCAAACCTGAATATAACAATGTAGGCTATACTAATTCTAATCAATTATTTTACTCTGAAACACCTAACCTTATCTTGTGTGAACAGTACATCAGAATATTGTTCATCCTATATATTTTTAAAAAATCAACATTGATGATACATCAATGTACATTTTGAGATTCATATCAGTGTGTCAATGAGACATGATTGGTGGGCGCTTTATTCATTTCCATGAGAATGTGTAATTATAATAACCAAGTACGGTATAATAGTACATTGATATTATTATTCATGATTATTATTTCCATTTTGTTTTCATTTTTCCAGACCTAATCAAGACATGAATGAGGAGGAGATCAATGAATTTCTTCTCTCAGAGATTACTGATGACATGGCAGAACTATCAGATATTGATGGAGATTCTGATGCAGACGATGACCTTCCCAGAACAATACCTGATACTTCACATTTGGATTAATCAGATACTTCAATTACCTCAACTTCACATTTGCATGGATCAGATACCTCTGTCATTGCATCATCTTCACATTTGGACAAGTCAGATACTTCAATTGCCTCAACTTCACATTCACATAGATCAGGTACATCTGTCCATGCATCAACTTCACATTTGGACAAGTCAGGTGTTCCAGTTACCTTCCATTCAAACTTAGATGATAGACCAACATGCTCAAAACCGTCATTATTTGAGCCAATCATCACCACAGGGATCGCTACTCGTAGAGGGAGACAAATAGCACTAGCAGGTCATTCCAAACCCACTTTTGATTCTGGTGATTACTCACCAATTGATGACTCTGATGAGGATCCAACATTTGATTTGGAAAAGAATAAAAAACAGAGACAAAGATTTCATTCCACAATTCCCTCATCTGAATCAGAACCAGAAGAACCTATATTTTCAACCCCTATGAAGAAACAAAAAAAGCAAAATGCCTCCTTTCACTATAGCAGAATCTGATTCAGAAGAAGAAGAAGAAAATACAAGAATGGATGATCATACCTATGCAAGCCCCAAAAAACCAAATGAGAAATCTTCAGAGCCAAAGCGAATGAAATCAACAAAAAAAAAGCAACAGAGTAAGAAGAAAAAACAAGAGAAATACACCTGGTCCAAGACATCTACAGATCCAAAGCTGTTCTCTGAATATGTGCATAATCAAAAGTTTGGATTGAATGTGGACATTAATATTGAGGATCCAGTAAGCATTTTGAGACTGATATTGGATGATGAGATTCTAAAACATATTGTTGATGAATCAAATAAATATTCCATCCAAAATAATAGTCAACTTGATTTGACTGCTGAAGAGCTGCGTGCATTCATTGGAATTTTGATTTTTATGGGATTCCATACTCTGCCATCAATGAGAAATTATTGGAGTGAGGATGAGAACTTTCATGTTGAGAGAATTTCCAGAGTGATGCCAGTAAAAAGATTTTTGAAAATACTTAGATTTGTTCATCTAAATGACAATTTGAAAATGCCAAAGAGAGGAACACCACAATTCGACAAACTCTACAAAATAAGGCCTTTGATTGACCACTTGAAAACCAAGTACTTGGTCTTGTTTAGTCCATCCAGAAATTTGGCAATAGATGAGAGTATGGTTGGCTTCAAAGGTAGAAGTTCTTTGAAGCAGTACATGCCAAAGAAACCGATAAAGAGAGGCTTCAAAATCTGGGTATGTGCATGCTCAGAAACTGGATATGTGCTGACTTTTGATGTCTATACAGGTAAGAAAACAGATGGAAGTACTGTAGAAAGGTGGGTGAGAAGGTGGTACTAGACATCGCTGCTCCATTATTGGACTTGGCAATTGCCTATATTTCGATAATTTCTTCTCCTCTGTGGATCTCGTGGCAAATCTTTTAGAGGAGAAAACTTTTGCTTGTGGGACTATCCTCCCAACAAGAAAGGAGTATCCTCCTGAGATGAAGAGTGACAAGGAGCTCCCCACTCATGCACAGGACTATGCTCAATGTGGAGATATTAGTATTGTAAAATGGATGGACAGGGGGAAGAAGAGTGTATCAGTCATTTCTACAATGCACAACCCATCCAAAACAACACAAGTAAAACGATCAAATAACAAAGGTGAGCGGGAGACAGTACCATGTCCAACATCAGTGGCCACCTATAACAAGTTCATGGGCGGAGTTGATAGATTTGATCAACACATGTCAAGCTATTCAGTTGTACAGAAATCAAGACGGTGGTGGCTGAAACTGTTTTACTATCTGCTTGATACAGCTATAGTGAACAGTTTCATCATGTACAGTCATGAATGCAAAAAAAAGAAAAAAAAGCCAATGAGCCATCTGATGTTCAGATCAAGCTTGGTCAATGGGCTCATTGGCAACTTTTCTTCAAAGAAAAAGCCAGGTTTTGCTCCAGGCATGACTAAAGCCCGGAAGAGGAACAACCCTCAGGCACATCACTATGCTGTTGACAACACTGTTCGTCTGGTGAATGTTGGAGACCACACCATAACCAGAGGAACATACAGGCGATGTGCTTATTGCTCAACAAAAGATAAAGAAAAAAGGAGCAACATTATATGTAGTAGGTGTAATGTTGCCCTATGCAAAGATTGCTTCGCTCCTTTCCATAAGTAGGCTAATAATTGCGAAAAATTGGATTCATCTTTTTTGATATGAAATTATTGTATTATAGATTTTTATAAGATTGTAGGTAAATTTACTTTTTCTTTTTCTTTTATATAAGCTTATAAATTCATTCATTGTAATACTTAAAAAAAAAATATATATATATATTCACTAATGTGTTTTTCATCAAATTATTCATGTGATTGAAAGATATCACTAATCTTCCTCATCATGTTTCACTTCTAAAGTTCAACTATAGTGAACAAATGATCATATTCCTCATTTACTTAGTTGGATTTATTCTATTGTTTGTTTATCGAAGTGAGAACAACTTATCCTGGTCATCTATATGTGTTTTATGATGAATGCTAAAAGTGGGAAACTATTATCCCACTGCCCTATAAGTACCAATATGATGGACTCCATAAGAGACCTTTATAGGGCAGTGGGATAATAATTTCCCACCTCAAAACTCTATGAAAAATAAGTATTTGAAATGAAATAAAGGTTCAAGTATGTTTATAGAGTACTTTTGAATGATTCTGTGGAAAAAAATCAGAAAAATTTGATGCCCTTCACTTCTGCCCTATAAAGGGTTAATCCTCACAGATTCTTATAGATTGAACGGAACTTGAAAAATACATAGTTCATCATGTGTATGATAAGTTATGTTCAATCTAATAGAATCTGTAAGGAATCTATAGAATGTATAGAATCTATTGGTGTCAACTTTTCTCTGTGACTGCCTGAAGTTAATATTATCAATTTGAATTTACAATTCGAGACCGCAGCTCGGAAAAAGAAGACGTTGATTAGCTCATAATATCGGGGACCGAGCTTCGCTCAGGAGTACGAAAGCATAAACAATTTATTACGAAAGAAGGAATTATAATGAAAAACCATTTTGGCCATGTGGTTTTTAAGAAGCGGTGATGAGTAGGTCAGTGGTAGGCTATTTGGCTTTTATAATTCCATTTCATATCCATATTGATTATTCTTTCGGGTTGAAGGTGTAATAGTTAGGTCTATAGTTATCTTGGAGTTCGTAGAAAATATCACATTTACATAGAACTCAATTTATTTATTTAAGTTACCTTCATAATTCTATCTATCTTCTATCTAATTCTAATAGGTTACCAACCCATCCCTATCTTATATGATAAACCTTAATCATAATCATATACCTACATGATTAAAAACCAGCAGACATTCAATTTACTAGAACAAATAATGGAATGCCTTCAAGTTCAGATGTAGGCAACACGCCTAACTTCTTCCTACATTCGCTACCTTGTCTCTACGACACTGTACTTGCTTCTGAGAGACACCTTGTTCCAGTGAGAACTTGCTTCTGTGAGACTGCCATTATAGCGCTACTACTTTGGATGGAGACCTTGTCTCTATGAAACTGCTTGTCTCTGTGGGAACTGTTCCTGTGAGACTGCCATTTATAGATGTACTTGCTCCTGGTAAACTTGTCTCTGTTCAAAAACACTACTTGTCTCTGTGAAACATCCCCGACTGGTCTGTGTGTCACCATTTGAAAACACATGCTCTCGAGTCTCTCTCGACCTGAGTCGCGTAAGTGTGAGTGAGCCATAGAATTTTACAACGTCTTCACATTTTGTAAATTTAAATTGTTGATTGAAGTTTGTGAATTTTTTGTTTGTTTCAGCATTTGATGGGGCAGACAGATGAGGTCAGTGTGACCAGGTACGAGGATACCAGCTACGATTAGAAGGATGCAATAAACCTGCCCGGCAACTGTAAATAAAACACATTCAAAGCAATACGAAACCAATGAACTGTTCTTGATATAAATGTATTATTATTGGTAATGTTGACGTTTTTGTTTTTTTTAATTAATGTATCGGTATTAGCATGGGGTGTATTGTTTGTGAGGTAACCTGTATTATTAGATAAATTAACTCATGTGTAATAATGGTTATGTCATAGATAATAGTGTTTCCGAGTTTGTTCGTATATCATGTTAATTGAGACATTGTCAACTAAAATTAATGTGATATGTATTTTGAATAATCTTGTCAATATGTAATGTTTATTAATGGGATTAGTAGATTTGTGTAGTTTTTATTGTGAGGTCCACGTTATAATGGCAGTACTTGATTAGCATTGATGTTGCTATCCTTGCCTATCATTCAACAACGCTGATAGTAAGAGGCGAGGCGTCCGGTCATCTCTGGATTCGCCGATGACTGGACAGAAATTGATAAGAAATGTGTATATTATTAAATTGATAATATTCAAAATAATTACAAAAAAAGGTGAAGAAACCAATAGAGAAAAGTTTTTTGCGAGCGCGCCAAGCTTGAATAAAAGTAGACTACTGCATCATCAGTTCCATCCGTTCAATGTGATTCTCAAAAATATGCGATTCCAGTAATGCTATTAGCATTGGTTACCACCACTCTTCTGCATCATCACTCTCCCTCTCCCCGTAGTATCTTCAATGCTGTTCTCCTATCTTTCAGCATTGTCATTATAACGTGGACTTCACTATTATAGTACCATTCTAGAATTATTATAAGAATGGTTTGTGTTTTAATTGTGATAAATGTAAATTTAGTTGTCAAGGATAGCAATATCAGATTTTGTGAATATTCAGTATTTTAAAGCTTACTTGTTTCTAGCTCGATTTTTCTAATTTCTAGATTGTGATCTATTTGAACTGGAGTTAATGTTAGGAATATTAGGTTATTGTAAATTTCTGTTCATAACTTGACAGAATTATCAAGTCTATTTGGCGCATCTGATTTCATTACTTTTGAATATGAGGTTAAAATTTATTAATAAATTCTTTATTAATTTACTATAATTAGATTCTACACATATACAAGCACAATCTGATGGAAGTAAGAAATTGAGCAAGGAAAGGAATCGTTTACTTATCATATGATTTGTTGCATACTAAGCACGCTACACACAGGGACAATCAATAGTGGTGTCAACTATAGTCCGTGTAAAATAAGTTGAGACTTGGCCCTCCATCTGAAGAAATTACAAGGTTGCTAAATCGTGTAAAATTGCAACTTTCTCAAATTTCCAATTCAACGTCAGAATTGGATGTAGAATATCATCCCCGATATCCTAGTAGAGCTAAAAACGTTTCAGGGTTGAAGGATTAAAAGGAGTTTTAACTTTTATTATAAAATTGGAAACATCGCGAAGATTTGTTTTTCTTTTTAATATCACTTCTCTCAGAATCATTGGGCGTCGTAATGCGTAGAAATTTTATATCAAATTAACGGGGAGAATGTATCCTTTCTATTGGTGTCCGGATAATTTTTATTCGACCTATAGTTATTTTTAATTAATGATTATGATCGTCAATGTCGAGACATTTTGATCAGAAAACATGAAATTTTCTACATGCTGGAAACTTTTTTGTTTCGAAAGATAAGTGGGTGTTGATAGCGAGAAAGTTTCTCAGAAATAATTGAAATTATTTTTTCAATTGTCGAAAGTAGTCGGAAGGTCGTATTTTGGTCTTCAAGGAATTTTAAAGCTAGGAGAGCGGCTGCATGATACGCATTGTGTACCAAATTCTAAATTATATGCAAAAAGCTGGCAATTTACAAGATATTTGACTGAATTATTTCAAACGCAAGCAGCTGATTGCCTCTAGAAAGGCTGTAATGAAACACTGCTTGGATTATTCGAGACGAGGTTGTCATTTTCACTATTTATAAGCATGTGGCTTGCAAACGTTGAATTGGAATTTGAGAAAGTTGCAATTTTACACGATTTGGCAACCTTGTAATTTCTTCAGATGGAGGGCCAAGTCTCAACTTATTTTACACAAACTATAGATGAGGATTCAGTGGCCACCGTCTATTGTCCATGTGAGAAGGGGATTTGACCCTGCAATGTCCCCGTGTAATGGCCTTTTATCACTTATAGTGGATACTACTGGAATCTGCTATTGTCTATGTGTGCAGCGTGCTTTATATTTATACTATAAGTACGAGGGTCATTTATTTTTCAACCTTCGATTAGCCATAAATAAAAGACGAATGTATATAAAAGAATAATCTTCTCACTAAAAGTTACATGATTATTCTTCAACATAATTTCCGTGAAGGTTGGTTTAGGCATTTTTCATAGCAGTAGACCAGTCTACCAAAATCCACTCAATAAATTTCTGCCGCGAAATGAGTTTTAGGGTCGGTTTCCGAGCTCGGGATTTACCCAAATTCTAGACAGCTAGAGTCAAAAAATTGGCTTTCCGAAACGGGGCGTATTCGTAGTCCACATTTAATCAAATTTCGAAAAACTAGAAAATTGAACACAAAATAAAATAAAGAGAAAATAGTGTTAAGTTTCTGCAATTTTTAATTTCTTAGGAATGTTTCATTTCGTCAAGGAAAAACACTTCCAATTATAGAAGTGAGAAAATAAGATTATGATAAAAACTACGACTACGCCCCGTTCGGAAAGCCTATTTTCTGACTCCAGCTGTTTAAAGTCTAGAACTCAGCTAAATCCCGAGCTCGGGAACCGGCTCCAAGTGGGGTAGGACGTTGTTCTGGAGCTCTGCCCTCGAAGTCATGTCTTCAGTTTGGGAGAATGTATTAGTTATTAGTGGCCAAGTCAAGTTTGCACGGTGGGTGATCGAAATTGTTCCATATGATTTGTTGGAGAATCAGTTTGATTGCACCAGCACTATGTGGCCGACTTGTCATGGTTCACGGAAGTCATTTCAACTGACTTCTTCAATTTTTCGACACCATACATGCATAAAATCATCACTCATAACGTTCCCTGCGTAAAATCTAATAACTTTCTGTTGGATTTATGCTGAACTATTGTTTTCTGCTTGCAAAAACGAGTAACGCTAGGCAACTAGAACTTGGCGGGATGCTCAATTGAGGCGGCCATGTTTGTGGGTCTATAACTCGACAACAATTGACGATCTGGCCGCACCGATTACACGCAGTGGTCGCCAAACAGTCGATCGCGAGCTACCGGTAGCTCGTGGGGTAGTTTTTGGTAGCTCACAGGAATGCTCGTGCAAAAGAATGTCGTCCAGTTTGAATATAAACACTTTCCCAGTCTGAAGAAAATCAATGACAAGAAAAATCCTCCACAGAACCTCAGCAATAATAAAGAATCCGTTACAATTCTTTCAGACTTGAGACAACAGTTTGATCAACGATTCCAAGATTTTAAAAGCATATCAAATAATGGTACAATTCATCAACTCTCTTTTGTAGAGATCTATGCAGAAGATTTTGCAGCTTGTGTTGTACAAATTTTGATGGAGATCGGGCTTCAGTTGAAATGGAATTTGTGGATTTTCAAATGATCTGCCTCTCAGATCACTTTCTAAAACTGGAAATATTTGGCCTCACATCCCCAAAGAAAAATATCAAAATATTATTAAAGTTGCAGAGATTGAAAGCTATGTTCAGCTCTACTCACTTGTGTGAAGCATCTTTTTCAAAAATGAAATTCATGAAAAATCGATATAAGAGCAGACTGACTGATGAACATTTGGACAACTGCATCAGAATGGCGGCTACAACGTACACTCCAAACATCAAGAAAATACTTGATGACCAAAAAGAGTTCGTTCCACTGCTCACATTGAAATGACATTTCAACTTTTGTTATACTTTTTGCTATGAGATAAGTAGATTTCAACACTAGAAATGTATCTTTATAGGCAATAAAAGATAATTTTCTCAGTCTAATATTCGTTGGGCTCACTAGAAGTTTCATAAATGCTATCCTAGCTGACTGGCTCATAAGTTTGGCGACCATTGGATTACAGGGCTTTTGGTGGGGATGAAAAGCTGTTCAGCTCTATGAAAATCAACCCCCTTCCGCTTTTCTGTGTCTAATTATATGTGATCGGAGGTGGGAATAAATTGACCCTCTTATAAATTGAGATATTGGTATTAAAATAACCAAACCACCAAATTTGAAATATGCGGATGGACTTCCTCATCTTGCGTGAGTCCCAAAATTATTATTCTTGACTCATAACGAGAGGGGCGATCGAACTTTCAGAGTAACGTCAAGTTTTTCCTTCCTTGTTATGTATCTAAACTTCCATTTGATTCTATTAGGCCAGGCAGTCAGAATTACGTATTATATTTTTATCATAATCTTAGTAGACTGTAATTAGACGAATTTTGATAGTGTGAACAATGGTTTCATTTCAAAACAGACCTACCATTTAAGTTAAGTTCCTCCCCGGCATTACACCGCCTTCACTGAAAATGTATACAATAAAATTTGATGTAATGTTCAATAGTTGAGAATTAAATAAATACTGTTCAATTTGTACATAAAGAGCACTACTTTCGCTTCTCAAATACTGTGCCAAATGTTATATTATAAATATATTTTATATGATATATTAGAATTGTTACGTTCGTAATACAATGTATATTACAAAAGATGGAATAAATGAGTTATTGAACGATGAGTATTTTTTAATCTTTCAGAGTTTTCTCCATGAATCCAGAGTGCATATTTGAAAATGAAGAATACTTTCAAGTTCAAATTTCAAACTTGTATAGAATCTCTCGTTGAAGACATAATACTTTTTTCAGACTTGAAAACTAGAATTATACCAATCAGTAAATGAAACAGAGCAACTGAACTTCTTTAGATGTACAAAATACGAATCAATGTCATATCCTCTCAAAACTATTATTCTAGGAGAGATTTTTACGTTGGTGTTTAGATACGAAAGCTATTTTTTCTCTCAGCAGAATATTAGATCTTCCAATCTGATTTATGAGACTTTCGCGTTTTTTCTACTCATAGTTATTTTTCAATTAATAATTATATGTTTGTCAATTTCGAGCAGAGAATATTAATTTTTCTTCATACTGGAAACTGATTCAAAAGATAAGAGAGTGGTGACAGCGAGAAAATTGGTCAAAAATGATTGTAGCTTTGTAATTTATATATAAATAATTGTACAGATAAAATCACTGATATGTTGCAATTATTCAAATGCTAATGAATCAATAATTTGTATTTTCGTTTAATAATAATTAAATAATTGTAATTTTGCAATACTTTCAAAATCAATAGGAAGAACATAGCTTGGCCTGTAGGGAAAGCGGCTGCATGGTATAGTATGTATTGTGTATATTATTTGCTCTCGAAAAAGTTGAGAACACACAGAAAAAAGCTTGGATAATGAAACTCTGAAATCTATTTCAAATCTCTTGTTGGTGCACCCACCTCTAGAGGGCCAACTTGAACAAACCTACCAAATAGGAACGTATATTTCAAAGTGGTCGAGTGGATTTTTTATTCTGTTCATCGTAAATGAATAATCAGAGCCATTAGATGCCTGGAATCTCCAAGCGCTCCACCGGCGAAAAAAACAAATTGTTATGAAATTTTCACTCGATAATCCAAATCAAGACTCAAATCTATCAATTATTTCTATTAAATTATAAGAGGTCAATTATAAATCCCCATATAACCCACTCCCTGGAAACGTCACTGAGCTAGATGGTTATAAACACGTTTTGTAAAGTGGACTTCAAAAGTTCGCCAGCGATACGCCCAAAATCAGCGTTTTCTATAGTGAAGTCCACGTTATAATGGCAGTGGAGAGCAACGTTGCCGATCCTCTGTCTTGTCAATGCCTTTTATAGACGGTAGCTATTATTATTAGCTGATACAGGTTTATTGAT
>NW_024091294.1:0-19539 GCF_014356525.2 Nilaparvata lugens | reverse complement strand
GAAACAATATGGTTTCAGAAAGGGTTTCTCAACAAAGTCCGCAATTTTTGATGTGTAACGAGCGTGTTGAGGGCTCTGGATGGGTCTCAGGGTGCCATTGGCCTCTTCTGTGACCTCTCCCGGGCCTTCGAATGGTCCGACCATGAATGTTGCTGAAAAAGTTAGATTTTATGGATTTACGGGAAAAAGCAGCCAGGTTTTTCAATTCATATCTCTCGGGGAGATTTCAGGCAGCAGTCAGACTTAAAACGGATGGCGGGGTAGAAACATCTAAGTGGAAAAGAAATCTATGTAAGGTTCCTCATGGGTCGATCTCACTGGGTCATAGTATTAGCTCTGACCTCATTCTCTATGCAGATGATACCACTGTGATTGTGAAGGGTGAAGATGATGATGAAGTCCAGCGGAAATCAGTACAGGCTCTTACCAGCTTAGCCATTGGTTCAGCTGTAATCTTCTAAATTAAATTGAAGAAAAACCATCATCTCAAATTTTCTACTCTGGAAGTCTCGCACATACTCTTTACTCAACAACAGGAGAGGAATGTTGCGCTGCTGAGATGATTAGATTTCTTGGTGTTGACCTGCAGGGAAATGTTAAGTGGGATAGCCACGTGAAAGCATTGGATGTGAAATTGTCCAGTGCTATTTTTGCCTTGAAAACAATAGCCAGAGTGGCAAATAGAAAAACAGCACTAACTGTCTATCATGGCTATTTCATGCCTCACATCAGATACAGTATCTTATTCTGGGGCAGCAACCAAACAAACCTTCAGAAATGTTCCGTAAGCAAAAGAAAGCAATCAAGGTTATTGAGGGAGCCGAATCTAGGGTTTCATGTGGGCCAATTTTCGAAAAACTCAAATTATTAACAATTCCAGCCCTTTATTTTTTGGATATTGCATCTTTTGTTTACAGTAATAAGCAGAAATTCATGGAGGATAACATTTCACACAGATACCCCACAAGACATAAAATGTTTACCCTCCAGTACCCCACTCATAGACTTTCGCTCTTGGAGGGGGGACCACATTATGCTGGGCTCAGAATTTTCACTGTTTGACGGACGAACTTAAGAGTGTTGACAGTCATGGTAAATTTTATACAGCTCTCAAAGATATATGACTGAATGCTGCCCGTATTCATTAAGAGAATGTTATGAGATCTTCTCATTGAAATCCTAGAGATCAGAAGTTATCCAAACGATTTTGTAAAATGAAAAACTTCCCCTCAATGGAGGGAAACCATATACTTGATATATTTGACATGTTGTACACCGTTTGAGCTGTGCTCATCATATGCGGTTTTATACGATGAAATAACCATAACAATAACAATAACAATAAATGTAGCAAAGTCGATTTACATTAATATCACCAATAAGAAGGACCTGCTCCCTACCAATAACGAGAAAAAAATTAGCTCATTAGTCTTAGACTAGATGGCTATAGTATTGACCAATATATAAAAAAAGAAAGAAGGTGACCTCGAGTCTATGATCTATGGACCTAGGCCTGTATCAATAATTTCTGCCCTGAACAGCTTGTGTTCAACTTAAGAGAGAAATCACCTTTTCTCTGTTGCACACCATGGCTTTAGAGACGAAATATCCACATCTACAGCTGTCACAGAAATGAGTGATTATATCGTTGAAGACTTGGAGAAGAGGGATTTTGTGCACCTGGCCCTTGCTGAAGTGAGCAATGCCTATTGTGTACTTCATGGAATCCTAGTAGATAGAAAATGCCTTTACCTCAAGGTCATCCAGGTCAACCACCCTGACCTCAAGGTCATCCAGGTCAACCAACCCCAACCTCAAGGTCATCCAGGTCAACCACCCCCAACCTCAAGGTCATCCAGGTCAACCACCCCCAACCTCAAGGTCATCCAGGTCAACCACACCTACCTCAAGGTCATCCAAATCAACCACACCCACCTCAAGGTCATCTAGGTCAACCACACCCACCTCAAGGTCATCTAGGTCAACCACACCCACCTCAAGGTCATCCAGGTCAACCACACCAACCTCAAGGTCATCCAGGTTAACCACCTTAACCTCAAGTCATCCAGGTCAACCACCCTAACCTCAAGGTCACAAAAAAAATTTTTTTTTTTTTTAAAATTAAAAAAAAATTTTAAAAAAAATTAAAAAAAAATTTAAAAGAAATTGAAAAAAAAAATAAAAAAAATTGAAAAAAAAAATAAAAAAAAATTAAAAAAAATTGGAAAAAAAAAATTGAAAAAAAAATTAAAAACACATAAAATTGGAAATAATGGGAAAAAAGGGAAAAAAATTTCCCTACTGATCTTGAACTGCCCGCCGGTCGCCCCCGCTGGTCGCCCGGCCGCCACCGGTCACCCCACCGGTCACCCCACCGGTCGCCCGGCAGCCGCCGGTCGGAAGAAGTATCATATTCTATATAATTCAAGTCTTTAAACATAAATCCTCTATGGTGTAGTGGTTACAAGTCAGCTTTCTGAGTTGGAGGCTCTATGCTCGAATCCAGGCGGTAAAGGTAAGTATTAAAGGTCAGTATCAACAGAACCAGAGGATATATTTTTTTGTATGTAGTGGGTAGACTGGCCCACCAGGTGGGCCCTTCCCTTTTTCCCATTTATTTCCGATTTATGTGTTTTTAATTTTTTTTTTCAATTTTTTTTTTTTTTAATTTTTCATTTTTTTTTCATTTTTTTTCATTTTTTTTTTAATTTTTTTTTAATATTTTTTTTTTTTTTAATTTTTTTTTTCAATTTTTTTTTATTTTTATTTTAATTTTTTCAATTTTTTTTTAATTTTTCATTTTTTTTTTATTTTTATTTTTTTTTATTTTTTTTTTTTTTAATTTTTTTTTAATATTTTTTTTTTCTTTTTAATTTTTTTTTAATTTTTTTTTATTTTAATTTTTTTTTTCAATTTTTTTTTTCAATTTTTTAATTTTTTTTTTTTTTTTTAATTTTTTTTTTTTTTGAATTTTTTTTGTGACCTTGAGGTTAGGGTGGTTGACCTGGATAACCTTGAGGTTGAGGTGGTTGACCTGATGACCTTGAGGTTAAGGTGTGGACTTGGTGGTGAAGTGCTTGTGACCCTCCAGTCCTACTTGATTGGTCAATCATGACATACCACAGGGATCGATGATGGGGCCTATTCTTCCTGGTCATGATCAATGATCTAAGGCTCCTTGGACCGGTGCTGATGTTTGCGGATGACACCATTATCTTCTCCAGAGGGCAGAAATTCAACCTTCTGGTTTGCTGGCTCAGCAGGTTTTTGAAAATGCTAAGCAGTCGCTTGAAAAAATAAACTCTGTTTGAATGGAGGTAAGACTCAGCATCTGGTGTGTGGATTCTGACTCATTCGGCAGGGGCTGCTGATGTCCTGATGCTACAAAAAGATGGCTTTAAGAATTATAACAGGCAGCGACCATCTTGCTCACTGTAAGTCCATCTTTGTCTGATTACCATCCTTCTGTGCTTGGTGTATGTCAAGAATATACAGCATACTCTAGCTGCCCGTAGTGACATCCACCACCACAATACCACAATACAGTGAGCTGTTGGATCACTGGATAACACCAATCTGTACTATTACAGTCTGTGTTGAATTGCGGTACATGTTTTGATTTTTTGACGCCATCGATCCTACAATAAATTAATTATTGTGGGTAATGGATGAAGCAGAAGGTATTAATAAAATCTAGTGATGATGTGATCTTCATTCATGTATTACAAGAAAATACTTAAAATTGACATATGTTGCAGAACCAATAAGAGAAAAGACTCCATCCCAATCTTTCCAATCACTGCGCCTGTATAACGACCTACACCTGATTGTTAGTGTGAAGAACCAGCAGGGTATTGCTTTAAAGAGTAGGAACTGGCTGAAGATAAATCTATTCTACTCATTGAGAGAATATTTTTATGCGCACAATTAGATTATAGTATGACCTGCCATATTTATTTTTTTTTATTATTATTATTTTTTTTTTTGACAACATCTATACAGTAAAATCGTCATAGTAAAACTAGTAAACTGGATTGTAGTATAACAACATATGTTTTGAATTTGTGTTACTAAGTCTCCAAACAAACTCATTCCAATTCAAAACCTGTATAGTTCAAGTTATTAAAAACCTTTCTTAAGGTATTAAATACTTATGTCGTGTTTACTCTCATTCCTATTACAATTTTAATAACTTGATATTGTAAAATGAATACTATACTGAAGCCAGACAAGTTTAGTGTGGATCCAAACTTATCAACTGCAAGCAAGGAATGGACACATTGGCAAAAAAAATTTTCAGAACTTCATTACCAGTATCGCACCAAAATCATCAGACTCTGAAAAGCTCAAAACACTTATCAACTTCATCAATCCAGATATTTATGAGTACATAAGCGAAAGTGGTACGTATAATGATGCTATATCTACTTTGAGGAGAATCTATGTAAAACCTGTAAATGAAATATTTTCAAGACATAAACTATCTGCAAGTCACCAACAGCCTGATGAGACTATTGATCAATATCTTCATGCCTTAAAACTATTAAGTAAGGACTGTGAGTTTAAAGCTGTGACAGCTAAAAGAAATAGGGATGATTATATTCGTGACACATTTATTGCTGGAATGAAGTCTCCTACAATTCGCCAGCGTTTACTAGAGAATGTTGCATTAACACTAGAAGAGGCATATAGTCAAGCCAGATCCCTGGAACTTGCATATGCACAATCATTAGCTTTCCAATCTTCATCCCAATTAAATGCAACTTCTTCCCAAAATACTCAAGCAAGCAATCAGAATACTGATTCAGAAAACTGTTTATTAGCTGCTGCTAATGAAAAATGCTATTTTTGTGGTAATCTGAGACATCTCGGGTCAGCTGCCCAGCTAAAAATACAATTTGTCATAATTGTGGAAAACAGGGGCACTTTGCTAAGGTCTGCAGGTCGAGTAAATTACAAACCAAACAATCAAAAAAATCGAAAGATATTATGAACTCTATTGACCTAGCAGCTTCGCCCGGAGGATTGACAAAGAGTACAGTACAAGCCCTGGTTAATGGAAAATCTGTCTCTGCTTTGATAGATACAGGGAGTTCTCTGAGTTTTATAAACAATTCTACTGCTCTTAACCTAGGTCTTCCTATAAGACCAGGTAGGGGTACTGTATCAATGGCGACTACATCAATCACATCCAATATAACAGGACAATGCTTAGTAGATCTTGTCATTCTTGATCACTGTTACAAACAAGCAAATCTTTCGGTCTTACCAGAGCTTTGTGCGGATATAATGTTGGACATGATATTTTGAAAAACCATGAAAGTATTAAAGTAGTTTTTGGTGGAAAAAAGCCGCAGTTAACCGTATGCAGCGTGGCAGCCTCAACTGTAGAACCGGTGTCATTGTTTTCTAATTTAAAACCGGAATGTAAACCAATTGCAATCAAATATCATCGACACAGTACGGATGATTTGAAGTTTATTGAAAATGAAGTAAGTAAAATGCTTAAAGACGATGTTATAGAGCCCAGCATTTCTCCATGGAGAGCTCAAGCGTTAGTGGTTACAAATGAAAATCATAGAAAAAGAATGGTCATTGATTACTCCAAAACTATAAATCGTTTTACATTACTGGATGCTTACCCACTTTCAAGAATCGATGATATTGTAAACAAAGTTGCAAATTATGAGTTTTTCAGTACTATCAACTTGAAAAGTGCATACCACCAAATTACGATAAGGAAAGAAGAAAAGCACTACACAGCATTTGAGGCATGTGGTCAACTCTACCAGTTTAAACGCATTCCGTTTGGGGTCACTAATGGAGTGGCAGTGTTCCAACGTGTAATTGACCAAGTTATATGGTCTGAACAGCTACAAGACACTTATGCTTACCTTGATGATGTTACAATCTGTGGCAAAACACAGGAGCAACACGATATAAACTTTAAAAAGTTTATCAACGCTGCAAACAAATACAACCTAACTATCAATAATGAGAAGTCTTCATTTTCACTGAAATCGATCAACTTGCTGGGTTATCATATATCTAACAAAACTATCAAGCCTGACCCCAGCCGATTGGAACCACTGAAAAATTTACCTCCGCCTAGAGACACTGCATCGCTGAGGAGGACCCTAGGTATGTTTTCACATTATGCATCACTAATACCAGATTATGCCACTAAGGTGATTCTTCTTGCCCGTACTGCATTTCCCTTGTCTAAAGCAGGGTTACAATCGTTTGAAACTATAAAAAGTGAAATAATTGGATCTGTAGTAAGCTGCATTGACCCTGAAGCACAATTCATTGTGGAAACTGATGCATCTGAGAGCACCATTGCTGCTACTTTGACTCAATCAAACCGTCCAGTTGCATTCTTCTCAAGGATACTTTCACCAGCAGAACAAAGACATTCAAGTGTTGAGAAAGAAGCACAAGCCATTGTAGAAGCACTGCGAAAATGGCGTCACTACTTGGTTGGCAAACATTTCAAGCTAATTACTGATCAGAGGTCGGTAGCTTTTATGTTTGATAACAACCGTCATGGTAAAGTGAAAAATGAAAAGATAATGAGGTGGAAACTGGAACTGTCTTGTTTTCATTACGATATTGTATATAGACCTGGCAAAGATAATACGGCTGCTGATGCTCTGTCTAGAGTATGTTCTTCAATCCAAAATCAGGAAAATCTATTAGTTGATTTACATGAGTCTCTATGCCACCCAGGCATAACACGGTTGTACCACTGGGTTCGGAGTAAAAACTTACCCTACTCAATTGATGAAATCAGACGTATAACAAACTCCTGCAAAGTGTGTGCTGCTGTCAAGCCCAAATTCTTCAAACACAAAGGGGCTCTGATTAAAGCCACTTCTGCATTTGAACGGCTAAATATCGATTTCAAAGGCCCTCTGCCTTCATCAAGTCGAAATCGTTATTTATTGGTAATAGTAGATGAGTTTTCACGGTTCCCTTTTGCTTTCCCATGTCCAGACATGTGATCATCTACAGTAAATCAAAACTGAAAACCCTGTTTTCTACGTTTGGGGTTCCTAGTTACATACATTCAGACAGAGGAACATCATTTATGAGTCAAGACTTGAAAAATTACCTAAACTCGCATGGAATTGCAACTAGCAGAACCACTGCTTACAACCCAGCAGGTAATGGACAGGTTGAAAGATATAATGGTATTCTATGGAAAACGATTGAGCTAGCATTAAAATCACTTAATTTAGAAATAAATCAATGGGAGTCAGTTTTAGAGGATGCTCTTAGCTCAACAAGAACATTACTTTGCACAGCCACAAATCAAACCCCTCATGAGCGTATGTTCTTACACCCACATAGATCTGAAAACAATGGTGTTTCAGCTCCTTCGTGGCTTCTCAATTCCGGCCCTGTCTATTTAAAAAAAATCCAATCGAACATCTAAATATGAGCCACTTGTTGAAGAGGTCCAACTTCTACATGCAAATGCTGAGTATGCACATGTAAAGCTACCTGATGGAAGAGAAACCACAGTATCAACACGTCATCTTGCTCCAGTTGGAGAGTACGAAAACAGAGATCACGAAGAACAAACCGATTCTGAAAATGATGAAAATTCTCAATTACCAACTTCCGAACCTGAACTTGAATACTTCCATAATCCTCAAGCAACCCAAAACCAAGAAAACGAAACTAGTACTACTGCCGAGAGCTTACAACCTAGACAACAGACTACTAGACAAGAAAATCAAAATACATATCCAAGAAGAAGTTTTAGAAATAGAAGACCTCCTAATTATTTGAATGACTACATTCATTAACTCTTTGGGGGGAAGAATGTAGTATAACAACATATGTTTTGAATTTGTTATTACTGTTACTAAGTCTCCAAACAAACTCATTCCAATTCGAAACCTGTATAGTTCAAGTTATTAAAAACCTTTCTTAAGGTATTAAATACTTATGTCGTGTTTACTCTCATTCCTATTACATGGATGTAGAATGTTTTGATAATAAACACAGACAACGGAACTGATTCAACAAAAACGTAACTTAGGTTGGTGATAATCAAATCACACTATTATACAAAAATTAACTAGAAGTTAAATATTATTTGAAATTCAAAACATAACTTACAAGCAATACAAAGATGCGAGGTTCAGTTCTACTCTCAAAACATAATACAACAGCAGCCTATCTAGCAATACTAATGCTAGGAACAAAAGCATACATCCAAAAATTAACACTGAACTGAACTAAAAAATCTAAACTGATAGTACTGATAGTAGTAGCCAAGCCAATAAATTTAATAAAAACCAATACCCAACTAAGACCAACGTTGTTTTTTTAAGGTTAGGTACGGTTAGCGCCAAAGCTGAAAAAGTACCAACTTTCCTCACGATAAGTCAAACAGTATAAACTTAATTAAGATATCAATCGATGATGAATTTTACATTCTAACTCACCTGAAAATAATATTATACACTTGACTTTGTATAAATCTTCATGTTTTTTTTTATTCTTTCAAAAAGCTAAAACTAGATCAGCGGCTATCGATATTGATAAATCGATTTAATTGTTTGGTTTTTATGTCGATAATAAAGATCGAGTAGTAGTGATTTTCGATTGTTTACTGTTTACCATTTGTTTATGATATTACTGTAATAATTTTTATTGAATTACTTTTAAAAATTAAGTTACTTTAATTTATACTATTGTATCAACTGTCCAATTATATCATTGTTATCTGGGTGAGTTTGTGTAATGTTATCCAATGTTTAATATCATTTTTTGTTTCAATGCTGAAATTTGTTGATCGTAGCTAAACGTAGTCTATAACATAACCTCTCCTATCTATTCGCTTACCCAATTATTACTAAACGTTTACCGGTATAAAATTAAATAGTCTAATAATTTTCTGACTTGGCAATTGTATGATTTTTCTGTAGTATAATGCAATAATGGGGTCTCTAAATTCTATCACAGAATACAAATAATTGTATGCAAATATGCTGTATTTGTATTCTGTGATTCTAGTCACACCACATACTGTAACACTAATAAACAAATGAAATTTACAGTTTAATTACTCCTTCTTATGCAATTTCAAACTCCTTTAGCGAGTATTTCAATTTTGTTGTCTGTCCCTATCTCCGGTAAGGAGGTTAGGTTTTTGCTTTTGAATGAAAATATTCTAGTGGGCTAGCCTATTATTCAAAATATACTATAAAAGTATTATTGCATTATGGTACCTACAAAATTCAATTCTTTCAATAGAGTTTTCTACATTGTTTAACCTGTTTTCTTCTCATACTTTTTAATATAACATTCTACAAACGAAATGCTCAGCAATTGTTTGTCCTCAGACGGTGATAACTTGACTTGATTAGACAAAGTGTGGAATCACTTCTCAAATCCGGTGTCTTCGCCACAGTCCTTGGATCGGGGAATTGTCATAAACACTACAAACCGATACAGTATTTATTGATTTGAAGATGAACATTTTTACAAAAGAAACCATAATATTTCCAACTGTAGTAAACCTTTCCACATCGTCACCCAAAGTCGATGGATTCACGTTCTAAAGTCAGCTCCTGATTAGCATTGGTTTGCTATCCTTTTCTGTCATTGGACAAAGCAGATAGCTCTATCATTTTCTAGCTCCGTACCGTTGCCATATTGTTTTAGACTATAGAAATATAACATTCTGAGATATTCAATTTCAATTATTAATAGGTCTATCGTAATGAAAAAACAATTTGACGGATATATAATAATTGATTGTTATTAATAAGAATGTACAATTAATATCATATTACATAACGAGATGACTTGATTGAGACTATTCCGAGTAATATTCGGCAGCTAGGAAATCCCACATCAAGGTCGTTAACTCATTGATGAGCTGAGTAGTTCTGTAGCATTGACAAGGCATATTTGTCATTTCTTACACTTTTTACATTCACTTTTCAAGTGATTATAATCTGATATCTGTAGAATTATTGTTAATGTTTCATTATTGAGAATGTTTCTAATGCTCGAGTTAGAGAATTATGAAACATTATCTGGGTACCTAGTGAGACCCATGAACATCTACTTTCACTAAATAAGTTTTGTTTCAATTCAACTGTTACTGTTACACTTACTGGTTACTGTACTTCTGTAGATATCAGATATCTGTAGAATTATTGTGAATAATGTTCCATAATTCTCTAATAAAAAAAATATCAAATCTCTACACGCACGATGCGTCTAGAATTGATTTTAATTAAGAGTTTTCGTTCCAATTTTCTCAAATTCGCAATTCAAAATCCCAATAAAAAAACAACATAGAGCAAATCCAAACTTTTACAATAATTGGAGCAAGCTTGGTTGAATTTTATTCACTGCTCTGAAAGGCTCTGGAAATTGAAGATTATTTAGCTTTATACTATTTCTTGTTTTATGTCCTATCCAAGAAATAATCATGTCAACTCTATTCTTAAATGTTGATAAGTTACTGAAATAATAAGGCAAATTAGGATTTTTATTACAATGACTGTAATTCTCTTCCTGATTATTTCTTGTTTGCCTCAAGAATTATACGGATTCAAAATTTGCTCAGAATACCGATTTAACATTGATTATGTATTGAAAATTATGGAATGCTTTCAACTCTGTTTAGGTAAAAGCTTATAATGGGAAATGAGAAGAAAGTGGCCCGGAGGAGTAGAAGCAGAGAAAGAGACCGAGATAGAGATAGTCGACTAGATAGAGATAATAGACCTGATAGAGATAGAGACCGACGGGACAGGGATCGCGACCGAAGAAGATCGAGAAGCCGATCCAAAGAGCGCAGGAAGGAGTTCAAGAAGGAGAGAGACAGAGCAAGGTCTCGCAGCAGGAGCCGAGACAGAGACAAAGATAGGCATGGAGGCTACAGAGATCGACGGGCATCGCCTGTGTAAGTTTTCAATCTCATAACGTTGATTCCAACACCATCAACATTAATTCTATGGATTTTTCTTCACTTGGCTCATCGGATCTTGAAATTGTAAAAATTTATTCCCTTCACATAATGTATTGCTCATTTACTCGAGGAAGATTTGTTCTCATTCGATTCTTCAATTGTAAATTGAATGTGCTATGAATCGAAATAGCGTTGATGAAAAATTTGTTTGCAAGTTCAGAACAATTTATGGCTTGCGTGGCAAGCATTCCAGTAACGCTGCCACCAACAAATTTCAAGAGTCCTGGGCCCTGCTTATACAAGAAAATAGAATGCATTTTACGAATTCAAGCGCTCACTATTGATAAGTTCCATTATAATAACATCTATTCCCCCTCCCCCGAACATACTAAAATAACCACGTTTCCTAATAAAACCTCTCTAACACAACACAACCTTCCTCTAGCGCACCTCGACACGTTCTGTCCATCTCGACATCAAAGTTGCTATCTTCTATCAAAAAATTATTTCAATTTGATGAGGAAAATATCTGTATATTTTTAACAAACACTTTTATTTATCATTCCAGATCAGATCGTAATTCTGGATTAAAAAAAGTAGATGATGATTTTATTCTGAAAAAAGAAGAGCCTCTAGATGAGGAAGACGATGTGAAACCAGTAAAAAAGGAGCCACTCTCATTAGAAGAGCTACTTGCAAAGAAACAAGCCGAAGAAGCTGCTCGCAGCAAGGTAAGCTGTGTCCTATTTTTATAACTTGATGTTACATTTTTATAATCATCCACTCAATTCTGTAACTTGACTTGTATAACTTATTGCGCCAGATCTATTCACTGAAATTTGTCCAGGTATCTGTTATATTCAAATTCAAATATTCAACTCCGGAGCACTAAAGTTTTGTAATATCTGCCTACTTAACATCAACTTCACTCCCGATTTAATCGCTGCATATCAAATAAAGAAAATCATTAGATTAATTATATGAGTTGTTTTGGAAATTATATGGTTGAATAATTTGAGATCGTGTGCATTATTTATGCATTTAAGACAAAATTGATTAGCTTCATCAGTGTAATATATTGATTTGGGATCTTGTGTTAGTTAATCCATAGAATATAACTTATTCGATTGCATATATCTTGTATTGTTGTATGTCAGTGTACCTTTACAGTATTATTAGATATGTGCTTCAGCCAAAAATGTTATTCTTTCCTGATTAAAGCCTAAATTTCTCACCAAAGAAGAGAGGGCAGCTGAAGCTCTGAGGAAGAGGCAGGAAGAAGTTGCAAGCATCAGACAGAGACAAGATGAAGAGAGGAAAAAACGTGATGATTTTGCACGTGAAGCCAATAGTAAAACTATGGAAGAATCAAGACGTGGTGAAGATTATAGGTCAGTTTTGATTGCTGTTGTGGTTTTTTCATTAATTAATTTGAGAACAGGGGCAACCATCACTTTGTAGAACTCCATTATTGTTTCTTTCCTTGCTTTCTTGTTGAGTGTTCTGCTGTTATTATGTATTCTCACACTAGCTTTATTTTCTATTATATTGTTAACGTTGTAATTTGTACCGCAAATATTCATACTCTTATCTTTCCATCTTTTCACACTGACAGCGGAACGGCGTGACGTTGAGGAGCATCGTGAACAATATCATGTTAAGTAATGAGCTAAAACACACTGGAAGCGTCTACTCGCAGAGTGGAGCGTGGCGTCAAACTTTGGAACAAGCAGGTTTGTTTTTTGGAGCGTCAAAGTGCGAGTGCCCTACTAATGTACATACTAGTGGTCTATTCTTGTACATAATAATGCAAGTATTAATATACTTGTATTAATATAGTATTAAGTACATAATAATGCAAACATGCAAACATTCTACTACATTTTCCCACCATCTACTACACTAGTATATTTAATGTTTGCCCGAATTCCCCTGTAATTTGTATCATTTGATTATTCAAAAGAGAGAAAATTCATTTATTGCACTTTGAAATCAGAAGTAAGGCTTTTTCAATTGATTTCATTCATATTAGGTTCTATGAAACTTTTAAAATTAATTAATTAATAATAATAAACTTTATTTTAAAAAACAATGCACACAAAATAATACTCAATCATCTAGAGCTTAAACTAATAATAATAAATAATAAAATTAGGAATATTATATACATTTAATTCTCTCACCATCTAGTAAATATTGTGTGGGAAATTTGGTTCATATTTTATTTATAGGTTATTAGTTTCATACTTTATTTCTAATGAAAAAAGGTTACCTTAGTGTTATTACAAGTCTTTCTTCATCAGATATTGGATTCCTCCAATTAGTGACTTGTTTTTCCAAATCAGGCTTCACTCTTGTCAAAATATGATCAAAGGTTGAAGTTGACATTCGCATGTACTCAAAAAATCGAGACTCATGCTTTCTTAAAACATTAAACATATGGTGATATTCACCAAATAGTCGACAATCTAAGTTAATTTAATCAACCCACTCTGTCCTAGCAGGCTTAGCTAATAGTCAATACTTTAAGTAATTATTCTCACAAAGTAATGTCCGTGCAAACTTAGACAACGCCATTTTCTAGGCGCTTGACGCTCAGACGCTTCCTGTGTGTATCATGAACGCTGTGACCACGCCACCCCACGCTCCGTTCTAGAACGCCACGCCACGCTCCGCTCCGCTTTCAGTGTGGTTGTACCCTAAATCATTCTATGATATATCAAGTAATATCCACGTCGTATTCAGTTCAAAGTTTGATAAGAATACCGAAAGACGGTTTTTTCAATTGTAAAATTGTTTTTCAATCTGGCGTTGATTGGTATTTTGATGGGATTTTTTATTTCTAGGTGCAATTCTTCGGTAGAGGTAATGTAGCTGGAATAGACATTAAAGCTCAGAAAAGGGATCAGTCGAAATTCTACGGAGAATTGCTCGAAAAGAGAAGAACTGCAGCTGAAAAAGAACAAGAAAAGTAAGGAAAATACAAGGTTTTGAATAACTTGAAACCAATATTTCCATTTTTAGAATGTTGTTCGTTTCTAAAATATTGATACCTCAAAGGAATTAGTTTGCTTTCAAAAAGAGGCTCTAAAACATTTATTTTTATTTCCTTAACTTTATTATTCCCTTAAATTCATGAATATAATTATTGAGATATTGAACACACTTCGGAAAATCAAAATTTGGAAATGGAAAAATTTTGTTGGTTCTTTTCTGATCATTTATATGATTTATGCATTTTCGGATGTAAAATAATAATTATATTCATATTAATTCAACAGTTTCTTAGTTTCACTCAATGTAACAAAATTTATAAAATGCTGCATTATTTCAGGGTACGATTGAAAAAGGTGAAGAAAAAAGAAGAAAAACAGCGATGGGATGACAGGCATTGGTCTGAAAAGGCCCAGGATGAGATGACAGAAAGAGATTGGCGTATTTTCCGTGAAGATTACAGTATAACAATCAAAGGTCAGTTCAGCAATTCAATGTTTGAGTTAGTATGAGTGATGTCGTCTGAATTCATGCCTATTGAAGAGTAAATGTTGTACTTGATATTAGTATTAATACTGATCTCTATCAACCTTTCCTATATAACCTTTCCAATCGACCTCAATTTTTTTGAAATTTCTCTCATCATCTTCCATTTTTGTAGCACTATATGTAGAACCTTATAAAGTTTAGATAAAAATGAATTTTAGATTGAAAATTGAGTATCAAAAATGTTGAAAATAATTTCGAGAAGAATTTGGTCCAAGTAGGCCCTAATAATGACACCCCAAAGCCATCCCAAAATGTATGCGTTCTTATTGGCCAAATAGATTCGTTCTTAAATATTCACTATCTAGATGATTAGTCTATTTGAATAATGCTGCCAAAATTAAGATAACATAATTTTACTATACATCGTAGATCATTGATTATTTTGTTTTTGTTTTGTTTTTTTTTTTTTGAAAGTTGGTATTTGTAGGTGATTTTTTAAATCTTTTTAAATCCTTTTTTAAAGGTTCACAGTTTCTCTTTTTTATGTATCTATTCTTGTTGGAATCTTATCACTTATAATATTATTACAATGTAAACTTTTTTTATACATTGCAATCTAGTCTAAAAAGACTAATGAGCAATTTTTTCTAATATAATACTGAGTTGAATTTATAAGATAGGTAGTTGTCACCAGAACTACTACTACTACTACCATGACTTCTAGCAACTAATTTTATATTGACAAATATTAAAAAATAACAATATAACCAAATTATCATGTATTACAGATACACGTTAACATTGCTCTGCTTTTGGCACTTTCACTCCACAACACTACACAATTCGAAGGGCTTGGTCCGCTTCAATCTGCGCAGCAGATCAGTAGCTGAGTGACTTCTTGATTTTCATGTCGTTGTATCCTGACTGCATGCTTTCGTGCGAAGCGCCCAATCTCCGGTAAGACGCTTGCTTTCCTCATTCCTCTCATCATGTGGATTCAGTCGCTCCCGAAAATCGACAGAATGGAGGATGCCGATCAGGTTTGTCTTTTTCAACAATTCTGTCATTTTTAGTCTCATATAATGAATAGGCCTATTCCTTTTTTAATAACATCATTGATTCAATCAATCTGAGAGTTTTAGGTGCATATAAATAGTTCTCTTTTCATTTACATCAGACTTTTCATTATTTATTCATTTGCATCATATTTGTTTGAAAAAAATGAAGACTACATTCATTTGAACTTAATTAAAACCAAAATAAAAATAATAATTAAAACTACCAAAATAATGATTTTTTGTCAAAAGACAAGTGACACATCCATCGATTCTAATTGTGATTGATGCAATAATTATTGTAATATTGTTTTATCGGGAGTATATTTCAAGTACCTATTTTGACCATTTCCTGAGATATTGAAACAAATGAGAAGTTGAGTCATTCAGATCGTCAAATTTCATGGCATCAAGTTTTTGCTGCAGGTTCATACAGTCAGCTACACCGTTGAACACTGGTTAGGTTTCTGCTTGCTTTCAAATGACAATAAGCTGGTATTATTAAGATTTTTTGAATTAAATATATGATACTGGTTAGTGGTTATACTGGACTGGACGTATCCTCTGAAAGCAATAGGAACTTGACGAACTGAAATTTTGACGTATTGAAGTTGCGGGCTGATTCTTGATCAACTGATATTTTGATCAAATGGATGTCACCCCTTTTATCTATGTGAAAAGTATAAAATATGGATTACGACTCAGCAACAACAGAATGATATTGTTTGTCTGGAATAACGTTCTATAATTTGAATATTGACTCACTGAATATTAATACTCGTATAATACGTTTTGTTTTGGACAGGGTCCTTACGCCATAATTCTAGCTCCCACTCGAGAGCTGGCTCAGCAGATTGAAGAAGAAACAAACAAATTCGGACAGCCGCTTGGCATTCGAACAGTGGTCGTTGTCGGTGGTCTCTCCAGAGAAGAACAAGGTTTCCGGCTGCGAATGGGTTGTGAGGTATTGTTCACCATTCTACTATTGATTGTTTTCTTCACTGACTACTCAGTTTAATACTTCTTTCGTTATTCCAATGCTACAAGGTTTTCTTCAATAATTATATTCTGCTATTAGAAAATAGCTTTTAATGAAAATGTACTTGTTCGATTGCTGATCACCCTCTTATATTTACATTATTTCATATATTATATTTTAGTATATCATTCTATACATACATTTTTTCTATGTGGAAATAAACCATTCTTTTTTCATTATGTCACATTTATCCTTCAGTTTTTCAACCACACTTTTAATGTTATGTAGGCACAATATGGTGCAATGGTGTAATTTCGCCTCTGCCATCCCTCTAAAGGCCTTATCCATAACAATATAATATCACGAACTGCAAACTATATTCTGAGTATACAAACTATAATAGAGCACAATTTTGGGCAAGTCATTTTGAGAATAAATTCAATTAAGTTATTTATTCACAATATTACAATCATGTATGGTATTATAATAGTATTGTGATATTCACTATATTAATATTCAGTTTGCGAAATCAATAGAAAGAATAAGACGTTGATGTTGTCAATACCACTATATTCGTTCAAAATAAAATTAAATTACAGAACCAGGTTTAATGGCAACACATCTTCAGCTAAACTGATGTTGATTGTTATTGTTTAAGGAACAAGAAATATGTATTGAACAAATATAGTAGGTAGAATTGACAACATCAACGTCTTATTCTTTCAATTATGGAGAAATACCACAACATATCTTTTCATACAACCAAATCAACTGAAGTTAGACAAGTTCAATTATGCTCAAAATTTGGTTTGTGCATCAGTTTTATGTTGTGATTTGAATATCTAAAAAGCAATACTTCACATTAATGCTGTTGATAGTTGAAATTTTATTTCTTTATGTTCTTGTTTTGTGTCAGTGCATCTATTTCAACTTTGAATGCTGTGGCAGGAAGATCATTGTAATTTGTGTTTTATGTTGATTGCAGGTTGTTATTGCTACACCAGGTCGTCTCATAGATGTGCTTGAGAACAGATATTTGGTTTTGAACCAGTGCACTTACATAGTACTGGATGAAGCTGACCGTATGATAGACATGGGCTTTGAACCAGGTAAGAATTCTAACAATTCCACCAATCTAGAAGCATTAGATAAAAAAATAGACCATTAATAGATGTTGATTTCGATGATTCTTATTATGCTTGAAACTCTAATATTCTTATGTGCTTCTTGATTTACTGAAATTTGAATTTCTATTGTATCTGTGTTTATGTAACTGTAGAAATATGCACAATATTATTCGTATAGAATATTATTCGAAATAGTCCGTAATAATATATAAATTATTTCAGAGTATGCCACGTCAAACACTGACCGACGGCTTTGGCTATGCTTAAGAGATTTTTAACCAGACTATTCTGCTATTCTGAATTATTCAGTTTATTGTAAATTATGTGTATACAGATGGATATAAATGAGAAATTGCATTTATTCAAATGCTAATGAATATAGCTATCATCGACTTTTGTTCTGACTGTTCACCCTGATGTCAATTTTTGCAGTAGCAGAAGTCTTCAAGGTGGTTGACAGCATTTAATTTGGATTTCCGTTAAATAATGATTACATTATTTGTATTTCATTCAATGTGTAACGTAAGCTTGAATCGACATTTGATATTATATGAAATATATATTGCATATATATGCAACCCATTTCAATATTGCGTGAATGAAATTAGTAACTATACAGTTTTCAGTTTGAAATTGTAATGAAGCTGGACCAATCTGGTAAGAATAACTTTACATTTTACCACTGAATGACTATAATGACTAGTACTAAGAAGTAACTACAATTCACAAACTCAACTTATCTCGTAATAATTGAAAAATTATACTCATAATTATTTTTTTCTTAATGCGATTTCGTTATCCACAGACTCCATATTAATATTTTTGCAGATGTACAAAAGATCTTGGATTACATGCCGGTTACAAATTTGAAGCCAGATAATGAAGATGCTGAAGATGAAGCGAAACTACTAGCCAATTACAATTCCAAAAAGAAGTTCAGACAAGTAAGTACATCAAGCATGAGAAAATATTTCTTTACAAATGAAACATATAGGGCCGGTTTCCGAGCTCGGGATTTTGCTAAGTTCTAGACTTTAACTGGCTTTAAACTCTGGAGTCAGAAAATTGGCTTTCCGAGTCAGAGCGTTAACGTAGTTGAGGACTTAAATATACCATGGAGTTTAGAGATCACGTTAGACTCTGGGGATTATAATTTCGCTTTGTGAGTGAATGGCTTATAAGTCCAGGACTTGGACTCTCGCCTCTTTCCGAGTCAAGGATTTATAAAAAATCGTTAAGTCCAGAACTTGAAACAGCGTGATTTTAAACCCTCGACTGAGGTAGGTTTTAAAATTAAGTTCTGGACTTAAACTGACCAAACAGATCTCAGTTATTGTTTTGGAGTAGATGAATAGCCAAATAGATGTCTTGTAATACTTGAATCATTTTAATTAGTACATCTAAATTCATAATTTATAGTTTGCAAGTTTATTTTGGAATAAGATTGTATCAGAATTATGTGTAAAAAACTAACCTTATTTTACAACTGTGACATAACCTAAAAATGATCAAGAAAAATAATACAAGGATTGCCTTGGAATTTATATTCCAATCTGAATGTTATTAATCAATGTTATATTCAACATATAATAATAATATAACCATAATAAATTATTATTCCATTTTTTTTCAAAACAAATACGTTATTCAAACTCAATAGCCTCATGAAATTTTTATTCCAAAATCACTGGTTAGGATCAATGATCAATAATAGCATAACGTAAAATGAAATGTTTATTCATTTATCTTTCAGAAGGTTAGGTTTTGCTTTGAATTATAGGCCTACAGAGAAATCAAAACGTATTTTCACAAAATAATTTGGAGAGCATGCTCATTTGAATTATCCCGCTGCAATCAGCTGTTTTCGTTTTGCTATAATGCCAACAATACAACAGCAAAATATTGTGAATTTCCCTCATGTTTACTGAGTTAAATTCCTGTACTAAATAGACC
>NW_024091293.1:0-20662 GCF_014356525.2 Nilaparvata lugens | reverse complement strand
GATTTATAATTTCAAGATCCCTCTGGGTGTACAATCTGAGATCAGGTAGAGCGCTCTATCTCATATAGATTTCCAGGTACACCTAACAACAATGCTCCTTGTATTGTGAAAAATACTTAATTTTCAGCTTCAACCATCATCACCAACTACATTGTCCTCACATTGATATTTTGCACAATGACATAATTCATTGGGGTACTCCTGAGGTACCTCCCGAGTAGCATCAGAAGCGAAACGGATAGGGCAAGATTCAAAATCGAGTTGAAGAAGTATTATAAAGTTAGAAACTTATAGTTTTGAAGAATTTACCGGGGGAATTAGGGATACATTACCTACCTTGTTTGTTATTGTATTGTCTCTTTTTTGAAGTGTTTCTTTCTATCTTTCTAGTTTCCACTGTTTAAAAGTAAGGAGAGGGATAACATAGAGAACTATAGACCGGTGTCAATTATATCCACATTCTCAAAATATTTGAAAAAGTATTAGAAAATAGAATAGTGTCTTTCTTTAATAAGTACAAACTTCTTAGTGTTGACCAGCATGGGTTCATAAAAGGAAAATCCACAGAAACAGCAGTTGTTACCTTTGTGAATAGAATTATTGAAATTTGGATAAGAAAAAACATTCAGCAGCCACTTTTGTTGACCTCAGCAAGGCATTTGATACAGTTGAACTTACAATTCTACTAAATAAATTAGAAAATATTGGCGTTAGTGGGCTTGCACTGAATTACTTGCGTCATATCTACTTAACAGAGTACAATATGTTGAAATAAAAAACAGCAATGGCAATTTTAATCTAAGTTAAGAGAAGTCAAATTTGGAGTCCCCAAGGATCGGTGCTAGGTCAGCTTCTTTTTAACATCTACATAAATGATATAAAGGGCAGTGGATTAGGAGCTGATATTACTTTATATGCGGATGACACTAGCATCCTAAATGCTGAGAATGACTGTGAGCGGCTGGAGTTGAATGCTTATGTATCAGTCAATAACATTTGTCAGTGGTTCAACAGCATCAATCTGCATCTTAATGTTAGTAAAACTGTTAGAATGACCTTTAAAATAGTGTATGTTGTATTGGTTTATTGCTGGATGATGAGTTCGTTTCAGAGGTTGAAGTGTGTAATTTTTAGGTATTCATCTGGATTCTAGTCTTAACTGGCAAACTCATGTGGATCATACTTGTTCTAAACTAAGTTCAGTGATTTTTATTTTAAGAACACTATCCCGCTATTGTACTTTCAATATACTTAAATGCATATATTTTTCTTTATTTGAATGTCATCTGAGATATGGAGTAACAGTTTGGGGCAATTCTTGTGAAAGAAATGTAAGAAAAATATTTACTTTACAAAAAAAGCCATTAGATGTATGTGTAAACTGACGAAATATCAGTCCTGCCGAGATTATTTTAGAATTGAAAGTATTCTCACATTTCCATCTTTGTTCATATATAAGACTATCCTTAGCACCGTTGATAATAATTTTCTACCCACTAATAGCAATATCCACAGTCAGAACAAGAACAGCTAATAACTATCATTTACCTAATGTTAATTTAGCAATAGCAAAGAAAAATCCATTTTATCAAGGAATAATTTTTTACAATAGGCTCCCAAATGAAATAAAATCTGTTAAAACAAATAAAAATGTATTTAAAGCCAATTGAAGAAATATTTATTGAATGGTGGCTTCTATTCCATAAAGGAATACATGGATAATTAGTGGATACATTTCAATAATATTGTGTACTTATCAATTAATAGCTGTGATAACTTATTGTACTTTTGTGTTTTGTACTTTGTGACATTGATCATTTTCATGTATTTTATTTGTTTTTATAATAATTGATGTTTGCCATATCTGTAATGTACAGTTTTTATGCAATAAAAATATTTATTATTTTATGATTAAGAATTAGAAGTATTTTTAATGAGATGACGTATTCATGTACAATATACATTGTATGTCTTGAATAAAGAGATTGATTGATTGATTCATGAGATTATGTTCTATGAGGATCACCCGTTAGATGCACTTCATTTCAGTATTTCCTAGCGGAGAGGTGCGCTTAAGGACACCTCAACGTTCAAAATTTCAAACACTTATAACTTTTGACACAATGCTCAGATTTCATCGTACTACACTTCATTCTTCTCGGCTCGTCAAGGCGGTCGAAAATCATGCATCATAAGCCAAATTCGGTCGAAAAATGGAAAATTTATTGTTGAGTGTACGTCTTAAGCCCATATTCCAATACACAAAAAATGGTCATTTTTTGATTCTCGATCAACTGAGACCTGTATGAAGTGAATCTTGTCTTCAACAGGTGAGTTACCTCCCCGGACTGAACCTCGCTCAACTGAGACCTGAATGAAGTGAATCGTGTCTCGTCCAACAGTTAAACTTTCTACCAGGACTGAACCTCGCTCAACTGACACCTGGATGAAGTGAACGTGCAACCCACCTCTTTCCCAGATACTCGTGCGCTGTCAGCAGGACATTTAGCGACGCGCTGACGTCATCATCGTCGGTGACACGACCAGTCTTCAGCTCATCACACTTGACCACGTGGTAGATGACCGCCCAGGGTGCCACCGTGCCTAGGGGGATCTCAGCACCCCCACCGCCGCCGCCGGCCCCATCTGCTGCAGCCGCCTCCATCTGCACGCAGATGACAGATGCCATCGTCTGGATGAGGCGCACTAGGCGTGCATGTGGCAGCTGCTCCAACAGACGGGTATCACCCTCCTCAATGCAGAGCGGTAAGGCGATCAGTGTGTTGGTTAGGAGGGCAGCCAGCGTGCGCGGGAGGGGTGTGTGTCGTCGGTTGCCCTAAACACAGACAAGCAGAAACAATTTCAACTTGAGTTCTCAAACATTACTGCTGAATTGACCTCCACGTTTCCCAATTACTTAGAGTGCTGAGCGCTCTAGAGTGTAGTGTAGCTTTTTGCTTTGTTTAGACCACGGTATATAGAAGAAGACGGTAGGTGTCACGCGCATGTTCTGTGCTAAATTTCCGGTGTAGCTGACGTCATTTTATATCCAATCAGCTGTTTTTAACAAAATACGTTTCATAAATTTCTACTAGGTGTTAAAAACCTCGGTTGGTGGCGATGACACAATCTAGCTGGTTGGCCACTGCGCACACATTTCATGACCCCTACCGTTTTCATCTAAATACCGTGGTTTAGACCAACCGTCAGTGTGTATGTACCATCCTGACCATACGCATCCATTTTTTTTAGATTCAGAGCTCTCCTGACAAACGAACTGATCTGACTCACAAAATGGGCGCGTATACAATTGTTTAATTGCAGCTTATTATCTTGATGAACGGAGGAACAAAAGACGTAGATATAAAGTTCACACGATGTTCCCATTTCAAGGAAATTCAGCACCATATATACATCATTGCTTGAGGATGGAGATAATAATTTTCTAACTACTTCATAATAACCATAAGAAGTTTTAATGAGTTATCTGCAAAATTACAACACAACTTGAAACGTCCGAACTTATTTCGAGCTCATGTATGACAATTTATTGAAAAGAATATTGTTGTCACTTTAAGGTAGCTAAAGACCAAATAATGTAGATAAAAATAATATGATTTTTAAATGAGAAAGTTGAAAATATTTAAAGAAATGTATAGAAAAATTCTAATTTCAAATATGACATCTTTATTAATTAAATTCATTCATTATTTTATTCCATTCAATATCATCTCATTGTCGGGCAGTGGTGCCAGCACAGTTGTTATGGTGCGATCGGGCTCCTGATCAGCTTTGAAAGCTCCTATTTGTGTGAATAGCGCTTCAGTCGACCGATGGAATGGATGCACACGAGCTCGACCCATGGTCTTCGTACGCATTGTACTGACCGTGCGCAGTCCTGCTCTGTACGGATACATGGAATATTTATGCAAGAGACAAGCGCGACTGACGTACGCACTGACGGTCGGTCAAGCTCTGTAACCGGTCTTACGTTTCGTCTGTCAATCGGTAAACTAGTCGTTTTAGAATAGAATAGAATAAGTTTTAATGCAACCGCTTCTGAGGTCCTCAGAAGCATTACCTCAGTCACAATGTACAGCAAATGTCACACATACAATACAATAATGGAAGATACTATTCTAAAAGATCTACAATATCATGATATATTAATATCATGTCCAAACAAGAAAGATATTAAAAAATATATATATATATTCAAATATAAGATCTGGTCTTGAAATATAATGCAGTCACACAAATAAAAACGAACAAACATAAATGAAAAGTAGCAGTAGTTGATACAGTATTTACTTAATGTAGGTACCTCAACATAATATTAATAATTTTACAAAGTCCTAGCCAGTTCATAGAGCTCCTGGAAAGTGTAAATGGGGTTACTGATTAGGAATATCTTCAGCCTCTGCTTGAAAACTAGATTTTGCAAACCTCTAAATTGTTCAGAGAGCATATTAAAAAGCTTCATATCAATGAATAGAAATGTTTTTTGCGTGCTAGAATACTCGTAGCGGCTGGTGATCAAATTATTCCTGCCTCTAGTCTGATGCTCATGGGATACTCCCTGCTCAACAAAACCATTCAAATTCTCCTTCACATAGGTCAGACACTGAAGAACAAAAATAGAGGGAAATGTCAGTATTTCTAATTCTTTGAAGCTCTCTTTGCACTGAGCGCGTTTTGGAAGACCACAAATAAGCCTGATTGCCTTTCTTTGAATACGAAATAGTTTTGAGCTATATGCCTTTGACCCCACAGTACAGCACCATAAGACAGGTGTGACTGAATGTGAGCAAAGTAAACTACCTTTAGAACATCAACACTGACACAAGTCCTTAACTTTCTTAATATAAATATTCCTCTATTAAGCTTTCCAGCGGTTTTATCAATGTGCCTGGACCAACTCAAACAGTTGTCCAGAGTGAATTCCAGAAATTTGGCTTCCTTTTCCGCATCTACCACCAGCAGTCTCCTATTATAAGTGAATCTCAAATCTTGAACCTTGTTGGAGTTCACGCACAGCAAGTTTGAGTTGCACCACCTCTCAATTGACTGAGTCACCTCTTGTGCAGCAGCATTCAGTGAAGCCTCTGTTGGCGTGCTCAGAAACACACAAAGATCATCAGCAAAAAGATAACTCTTAGCTGGAGGGTCAACTATAGTTGGAGGTCATTAATGTAGATTAGGAATAGTATTGGACCTAATATTGACCCCTGAGGAACCCCATGAGAGACAGGCAAGTACTGAGATTCTGATCCATTGAATGCAACTTTCTGAAAACGATTGCTGAGATATGATTCAATCATCCTTATGGATCTGGACTGAAACCCATAGAATAAGAGTTTATCTAGTAGGAATTTGTGAGAAACCGTGTCAAAAGCTTTCGACAGCTTTATTATTTTATAAAGTGATGAGTTATCCTAGTCACATGGCCGGGAAGTGGCCGTTTGTAGGGCAAACATGATGTTTCCAGTCGAGGCCTCAGCCACGACTGGCATTTCATGCAAGCCCTGCAAGATACATTCACGGCCAAGTAGCGTACAGTATTTTTCGCTACACTATCAGCAAGCAATATGTAAATGAGTAAACAACAAATGGATAAATACGTAACTTCACGTGTTTCAACATAGTCCATATTCAAAAGATCAAAGATGTTTTTTGTACAGTGTAGCGGAAATACCTGTAGTGAGTGAGTGCCTCATGTGCTGCCATCTCGCACCAGTTGAGGCATTGCGCGTGTTGGCCTCGCTCGAACAGTGAGTCAAGCAGCAACGAATACTGGGTGCAGCGGTCGAGCAGTGGATCTACACAGTCGGCTGCAAGCAGTGGACTACTGGGCTGCAGGCATTGCTCCAGAATGCCACAGGCTGCAGAGTGATCGCCACGGGCGAAAAGGTCTGTTACCTGAGTAGAAAAACACAAAAAATATATTATTTCAGTCAAATATACATGGATTACGTACACATGAGTACAAAAAAACAACAAATTATTTATTTATTTCATTCAAAAATATATGCATTATATACACTACATCATAATGTAGTATCATATTTGGGTGTCATTCTTTTTTATTCATCTATACAATAAGTACATTATCAAAATGATAGGGAGAGTAAAAAATAAGGTAACCTTGTGCTATTCCTCTCTCAAATTTAGATAACACATAGTCCGAAATAGGTTGAGTCTTGTAGTTCTTCAATTCACAAAATGTTCAGTCCTCAAGTATTTTCACAAAGTAGATTTTCAAATTTAGATGATTCAGAACTAAACATAGAAGAAATATTTCACATTATTATAACTAAAATAGGAAATATTCACATATTAAAAATATAATTTTGAAGAATTACCGAAAAACAAACACTTAATTCTTAAGTAAGTGCAATATCTCAAATGTGCAAGTATCTCAACTATTCATTATTTGTGTTTTTTTTTATCTTAAATGATCAACACACTTCAAATAATATTAACCTTTTGATATTTCTTTTTACCTTTAAAATTTAATTGAACAGAACAATCAAGGACATTTTGATACACTAGACAAATTGAAATCTCGCACATCTGAGGCACTCCCTCATATATAGGCTATGATCGTAGTTAGTGGATTGTCATCAAATATCTATACTCTGTTCAAATTAACTTCGGACTTGGGATGGACATGCGCAGCAGAGAAGGCATACAGCGGCAGGGATACAACGGCGGCTATGTTACCGTTGTGTACCGGCCAGCGTTCTCTAATTTCCAGTGAGTATTCAAGCGCTCAGTTGAACTTAGGAAGTTTCCTCTCTGCAATCACAGACACAACTGACTCTATTCGACAAATTGACAACTACGCTTCCACCTATGACTCAATCAATCACTGCAATTGGCTGATCTCCCTCCACTTCTCTGCGCCGCAAATTCCTCCAAGTCTCAAGAAGATTTACACGAAGTATAGTCAACGATCTTCTAACGAAGTTAATTCCACTGACTTCAAAAATTCAATCTCACTAGAACAAGATTTTTATTGCACTACTTTCCAGTATTCTCAATTTTTAGGCATTAGAGGTGGCTATAATACCATTCAACAAGTTCCAAATCAACCACGGAATAAAATTGAAAACTGTATGGAACTATATAAACCAAAACTTATGTTAAACTGTATAGAAAAGATAACATAAACTGTGAAACATAGAGAAAAGATAACATAAGGTGATATACCACGGAATAGGCCATGTATGATCCAAATTTCAAAGCGATTTTTTTTAAACTCATGCCGATTGAGCGTCACATAGCTTCACCAAAGAGCAAGTTATGCAACTATATGCTACCATACAGATATACCATGGAATAGGTCATTTATGTTCCAAATTTCAAACAGATTTTTATCAACGCATGCCGATTGAGCTTCACCAAAGAAAGCTACGTGGACTATCGGCTCAAGTTTACAGTGGAATTAGGAACAAAAACGCTCTATACCATGATATATCTTTTTATGCTATCTTTTCACTATGATGTCAGCGTCACAGTGTCACATAGCTTCACCAAAGAGAGCTACGTGGACTCTCAGCTTGAGTTAACAGTGGAATTTGGAACATAAACCCCTTAAAATATGCGATGTCTTCTTATGCTATCTCTTCACTATGATGCTACTGACCTGTACAACAGAAGTTGCTGTGAATTTTGTTCAGAGTGGTGCTCCACAGTGAATCAAAAACTAACTGACTTTTTTTCTTTTTTTACAGTCACTTTCATTGCATCTTTGTTTTATATTCCAATATATAAGATTAGAAATGGAATAATATAGTAATATTTGACTTTCAATCATTTCCATCTTGTTATTTAATAAAAGAGCACTGATTTCCGATGAACTTCTGTACTACTGTGTACAAAAAATAGCATTGGATCTGACGGAGTGTTTATACATTGACAGACTGCGAATGTATGAACTCCTAAAGTTTTGTTCCTATAAGAACCAATAGTGTTTCTTCTCTGCTCAGCAGAGCAGACATTCTCCTAAAACAAAAATTAATTGATTCGAACTATAAGACTTATTGATTAATCAAAAATTCTTCACTAAAAGTTATTTTATTGATTCAATGATACAAAATTATTATTTCAAATAATAGTTTCAAGTTTAGAAATCAGACTGTTAAGAGTAGACCTACACCAAAAAAGGATACAACTTGAATTACAAGAATGTGTGGATTAATTAAAACCCGAATTTATAAATTTTGGATGAAATTATCAATAATTAGTATGTGATTGATTGCCTATACGTTATTCCAAATCACATTCATTTTTTATGGAAAAAGAAACAGTAAAATTGATACACGAGATTCAATTTAAGTTTGATTCAACTAAACCTTTTATTCGCAATTAATTTACCTACAACAATTTTTGATTTGATACCTTCGATCTCTTAATAAAGTTGATCTTATAGAATACCTTAGATACTTTGATAAATTTCTATATTATTCACAGCCAAAATAATGCTAATTGTACAGTCTTTTTGTATACTTCACAAGATCCAATCTCCACCTTGGTGATGCTAATCCAAATCAAATCAAATGTATTGCCTCAAATTCAAATTTATTTACAAAAACAAAACTGTACCCTCAGAGATTTCGACATAGCATCTGCCTTACAAGTCAATATTGAATGAAGAATTATTACATAAATGATAATATCATGTTTTAAGACTAGGATGGAAATAACAGGCATGCAATCCCAAAAGGCTGGTTTCGTTTACGGTTCTCGAATAAATTATCAAAATGAGTAAGTAAATAAAAAGCAACAGTATTAAATATGTAATTTGTAATTTGAGGAGGAAATAAATTTATTTTTTTATTTAGTAATGAATAAAAATGTAGTGAAGTAAAGTAAGTGTGAAAAAGTAGTGTATAAGTAAAGAAAAGTTATCTAAATTCTAAATTCCTAGTTTTTATTTTGATCTCAAAATTTGATAAAACTTATGAAGTGATAAACATAACCTATTTTTGGACAATTTCTATCCAAATTTTGGAAAGGAAAAGTTTTGGGCTTTAAGCCTGTTGTTTCTTTCCCTATCACTTATAGTTGAGAATGATGTTATTGTATCAATCAATGTATAAATAGATTTAGTAATTGATAAATAAATAAGTTTTTAAATTAATTAATTGAGCAAAATAGAACTGATTTGATTTTGATTTGCTTTACTACTTGGCATGCACTACTATGTACCGAAATAATTGATAATGTTTTAAATTAATAAATAAAAAGGTTTTTTAGTAAATTAATAAAACCTTCACTACTTGACAATGCACTATCATGAATGACAAACTGAAATCCATATATATTTTAGATAACCTTATCCAATTCCTCATTGCGTTTGAGCGTGTTGTAGAGACGCATTACGTTGTCCTCATCGATATGGAAATTGTTGGCGACGTTTTTGAGTTTTAGGTGTACTCCGCAACACCGACCGTCCGCCAGGTAGCGTTCCAGTGCAATCATTACAGCATCGCGACTCTTCACGTGCAAATACATTATGGCTTCCAACCAGTAACAGCGAACCTGGAAAATATAGAAATAAATTAATTGATACATATTGGAAAGTCATGGATTGAAAATCAAGTAACGAATCAGTGTGTGATTACATAACCTTATTTTTTGGACAATATTAACATTTTATCAAAATTTTTGGAGAGAAATAGTACAGGCTCAGCCTAGTTTTTCCTCCAATGTCATAATTGTATTATGATTATAGTATTTATATACAATAATGAATTATTATTATTATTATTATTGAAAGATCACCTTAGGGTGTGATCACATTGAATGCGTATAAGTGCAAGTGAACACTTGGTTGTGCATGACCACGCGTGTAGATGATAAACAAACTATGGAAAGAGAAATAGAAGCACTCACACTACATGCATGCACTGGTTGCGTTCAGTGTAAGTAGCTGCATGCACGTCACAACGTGTTTCGATGGCTCTTTCCAGATTTTAATTTTCGGCTCATGCTCATAGACTTGGGTCATCTTCCTCATACTATAAACTTTCCGATAAGGAATGCTAGACTTGTAGCCTGCAGGCTCGTTTCGCACGGTGTGCTAAATAGCTTTAAACACGTTGATTCGTATCAAAGTCTCAAGTCTTCCGCTAAGCCAACATAAAAATTTGATTTGATTTCCAAGTTGTTCTTGGTGGAAAACAGGTAATACACAAGCACTTGAAAATAGTCAATTATCAATAAGCAATTATAATATCATATTAATTATATCTTCTATCATACACACTAGTACTTAGCTAAACATGTAGATAACAATAATTTTCAGTCTTTCAACCTTTCTTGGTCGAGAAAAAATTTAAAATACTGGAATAATGTAATGAAAAAAAAACCTCGCCGACATTGGGTGTATTTTTGAGAAGCTTTTAGAATCCAGATGGAATTAAATAGAGAATGCATTTATTCAAATGTTAATTAATATATAATTATTCCCTATTCTCTATTTAATTCCATCTGTAACTGGTTGGCCGCTATGGCTTCTTATATAATATGAGCGCTGATATCCAGAGATTGTCAGTTTGGTGTAAGGGTAAGCATTCCTGACTAGCAATTGGGAGGTACCGGGTTCGATTCCCGGGCTGGCAACTAATTTTTGGATAGCAGATCTGATCGAATTTCCATCTAGCTGTTAACCCTGTTGTCAATGTCTGCAGTAGCAGAAGTCTTCGGGGTGATTTACAGCATTAATTTAGGATTTTCGTTCAATAATAATTACTTTTAGAATCCGTTTTAATAATTTTCTTAGTTTTTTAAATAATTAGAATTGAAAAATTCTTGTCTTGAGTGAAGAATACAGTTCCCAGGTCCTCTAGTAGAGCTTCATTTGTTTATCAAAGAAATTACCTTTAAAGGTATATTTGCACATATCAGTATCAGTGAACGTATCCGATACAGTGAGAATATTCCTACAAATTCTATTAGTTCTAATAAGTTCTAATTCATACACGCTCGGCCGCTCTGAAAATGAATATTTCCATTAAAACACATGGGAGTTATATTTTTATTGTACCGGTCACTGACTACGGTATTGCTCACGGTATATAGAAGAAGATAAATACCATGGCATTGCTGAATGGGATTCTGCCTTTATTTTTTAATAAACCCCAAGGTTGTCACCTCACATTTAATCAAGCATCTTCAATGTTTATGTAACATCGAAATAATTAAACGAAAAAGAATGTTAACAAATAGAAATAAATTGAACCAACATGCATGTTTTGCCAGCCACTAACGAAAGGACAAGTCTGTCAAACATGTCTGAACAGGCATGTCTTCAAACGAAAAACAGCTGTTTGATTGCAGCTTCTAACATAAAATCAACAGCCAATAACAATAAATAAACCATTGAGAAATAACAAATTTTATTGATTCAAAAATAATTTAACCTCAGATTGGAGAAGAAAATAAACGAAGAAACAAAAACCTAGCCTTGAAGATTTTATTCGGCCTCTCGCCGATGACACAACTTGATGATATTCGACAGACTTGTAGTATCGTTAGTAGCCGGCCTAAGCTTCATTTTCGCACAGAATGAATGAAAATAGACGAGTAAATGAGTAAACAAAATAATAGATGAATAAATACTTATGCCACATCCACACGTTGGCCCAATGCTTACAAATGACAACCAGCGCGCCAGAGTGTGGATGGGTGCCCACATCGCTGGCCTTCATATTGGCCTTTGCTGGTCATCGCTCCGATTTTCGTCGAGCGAAGGCCAATGAAGGTCAGCGCTGGCAAATCATCCTTCCACACTTGTGAACCAATGTTCTGCCTTGCTTTTTTTTCTGTGAAATTGAGTTGCTGTAGGTCTAATAGTTACTAGTAGTTCTGTGAACAGTAGACCTCGCGCTCAGTGAGTTACATTGACCTGTTGTTATGTTTTCAAAAGAATTAATAAATAATTTATCAATTAAAAATGTCTAGAAAAAATCCTAAATAAACATAGAGCTTTCTGTCCTACATCGTACCGTGACGTGTCGTCCCGGAATGTGAGTGTGAGCGCTGTTATCAGGTCTGGCTGCAACTGTCTACAACGATGATGGAAAGATACAATTTTCAAGATGTTCGATGTTTTTGAACGGGTAGTATTATAGTCCACTAGACAGCTGATTTATGATTAATAATATTCTATAGTCTGATTTTTATTCTCATATTGGCGTATGAAGGAGGCTCCTTTTTCCTTTTATATTATCCTTGAAATGCAAAATTTCCAAAAACCTTGTATATACGTCGACGCGCAATTTAAAAAGGAACATACCTGTCAAATTTTATGAAAATCTATTACCGCGTTTCGCCGTAAATGCGCAACATAAAAACATTTAAACATTCAAACATTTAAACATTAAGAGAAATCCCAAACCGTCGACTTGAAACTTAGACCTCACTTCGCTCGGTCAATTAATTGTTATTGGTATACTTTTTGTTTATGGTGTGCCTTTTAGTTCAGATTCTGTCATGGATATGTCGCTCGCTACCTGACTTGCTACTGGCCTTGATGAGGCACTGGTCAAATTCAAATTCAAATTCAAAATATTCTTTATTCCATACAAAAAACAGATTACATTGTAATACAGAGCATGTTTTACTGGAATACCCCTACAAGACTATTCGTCCGAGTGTAGGGGGTGGGTTCCTGTTACAGTGGGTAGCCAATAGTCTATTCATAATTTATAATTATAGGTAATAGAATGTCCGACGTTAACAAGAAGAAGGTAAGTATAAGATAGTTTGTATTATAATTATGAAATTAAAATTACCTATTACATTGTACATTGACGAAACTTCATAAACAGAAAAAGATTGAAAAGAGTAACATATATATTATACAGATTCGAGAATTGGAATATGAATAAATTCTTGAGATTGCATGAGTGGAATATATTTGTATAACTATTGTAAAAAATAATGGTAGCTTTCATATAAAAAGTTACCGAGGAACAGAAACCAGCCGATTCCACAGTGACTATTGAAAGAATATAGTAATGAAGATGTGTAAATCTATAAACGATTAAATAAAGTATGTGGTAAATATAAAGAGAAGAAAGGTAAGTTATGAAAATTTATAAGCTCTCAAAAATGAAAAAAATCTATGTATGTATAAGAAAAGCTATCAATTAATAGAGAAGATCTTAGTGCCAATAAACAGACTGAAGCAGGCTTTCTGACGACTCCCAGCCCAGGCGGTATAGCCACCCCTCCACCTTACGCTTGAATGCAGCCACACTGCATTCATCCATATCAGTTCTTATCTCAGCGGGCAAATTACGATAGACCATTTGAGCCAAATAAAAAGGTGTCCATGGATTTACACGAATTCTTCTAGTATTCAATTTTATTGTATTCTGAAGAGTTTCTATAAAAGGAGTGTTGCAACACTCACATCAGATTCATCACAGATGGAGTCCCAATTCTGTAATGAGAGAGCATTTTGAATTCCTGTCCAATCTACCTTGGAGAAATACTCATCTTTATTTGTGGTTTTTACATCCTTATTTGATAGAATACTCAAACATATGGCATAATGGTCGGACACAGCAGTTGGAGAATAGCAGCTGAGGCGTTAAATGATAGTGGCAATTTAACAAAAAATGGTCTATGCAAGTGTTGCTGGCCGGCCTTGTCACCTTGTCTATGCTGCTGTTAGTCCTGCTTCATTCATCACGTCAATGAATTTTTCCTCTATGGAACCTGGGACAACGTTATGATATTGCAGTTTAGATCTCCAGCAAGTATTTGCATTACCCCATTCCTTGACTCTTTGAGATAATTATCTAGAGCATTCAAGAAAAGAGGTAAGCTGGATTGGGACTTCGATACACCGCAAGGACTTCACAGGGTGGTTGTTCCCTCCCAGTCAAAGTTTATCGATAGACAGGTGGCCAGACCGCCCAGCTGAAGCTCTCTGCAAGTTACTGAGAGATCACAGTCGATGTATACGACCACACCATCGCACTGGTTGAGGCTATTGTAAGACCTGAGGAGCGTATACCGGGATTTCCAAGAGGTCACTCTCGTCATTTAGCCATGCCTCAGTCAATATTATGCAACTAAAACGATGTTTGAGGCTCTGTAGAATAATTGTAACTCATCTATATTTCTCTATAACTTCTAATGTTTTGGTGGATCACTGAGAAACCGGCATAGTCTCCGTTTTCAGAAAAACTAAGTGTAGAATAGTTTTAAAGAAAAATCATTAATATCTGCATACTCCGTGCATTCAATTGGAAGACGCATCAATTGGCGCCATAAAAATCGCTCATTACTTTTCTCTTATAATACATAAGAAGCAAGCCGAGCCGCCTGGTGCACTCAGAATCTAAACGAGAGACAAGGCATGCTATTTTGTTAAAGAAAACTTATGATATAACATTGAATACTATCTTAATAACTATACGTACACACCTGTATCAATTCAGAATCATAATATAATTATAAGCATAGAGACTCAGTAAGTATTATACATTATTATTAAGCCTAGTAGTAGTAAAGTAATAGCCCATTATTAATTGCAGTGTGGATGGCATGCATGACAACACGTCCAAGCTTACCAGACTGGACCAGCGACTGGGTCAAGTGTGCGTACTGAACATCAACTACAACTCACCACAAACTCAGCATCTTCGTCGCCCAACTCACTACATAGAACAGACAGGTTGCCGAAAGTGAGCGACGAGAAGTCTCCGCCGAACAGAGAGCCCGCTAGCGGACTGGGCGCCGATCGCTGCTTGCCATTGGCCAGCCAACGGTCCAATAGCAGCTCGCCGTACAACAGCACTGCCCGCCCCGAAGCCATGTCTAGCGGCTGCCACTCGCAGGCCTCCGGGTAGTGATGGCGGACTAGTTTGTATACCTACCACAATAATAAGTCAGTCATTTAACCTTCTAAAATTAAAGGAGCGTCAGAATTAGAAGAAGAATATGATGACAAATAGGATGGAATAGATGGATTAGCTTATGAGCCTTATAAAAAAAGAAGACAACTAATTCATTCTTCAAGGCCAGCATGCAGCTACTCGGTTTAAAAGGAGAAATGTCAGCTGTTCGTTTAAACCCCAAATGAAACGCATTATGATAAATGCAACCATATCTACAAGTAAACGTGGGTTAGCGTTCAACGTATATGGTGCATATAACCCTTAATCATCTAGAGGTGCACTAAAAGGTGATGCTTCATTTATAAATAAAGCATAAATAATAATAATAATAATATATATTAAATGAAGATGCTCATTTATAAATAATAATAATAATAATATATATTAAATGAAGATGCTCATTTATAAATAATAATAATAATAATTATTATTTATTTATGCTTTTATTTATAAATGAAGCATCCATTATTTATGCTTTTATTTATAAATGAAGCATCAGAATTGAGAGAAGGAAAATAGATGGACTAGCTATGGAACTACTAGGAAAAGAAGACTGGATCGATTTCAAGAATACAAACTAGAATCTAGTGACTAGCAACAGTCATTGGTTCTAGCTATACAAATAGGTTATGCAACTGACTCGAATCCTAGCATTTGCTTGAAAAATACTTAGAGCTACAGCAACTATATAACCAAGAGACTTATGGTTATAAGTTCACTTAAGCCGGTTTCCGAGCTCGGGATTTAGCTAAGTTCTAGACTTTAAACAGGCTGGAGTCAGAAAATTAGCTTCCCGAAACGGGGCGTAGTCGCAGTTTTTATGACAATCTTTATTTTCTCATTTCTATAATGGAAACGTTTTTCCTTGGCGAAATTAAACATTTCTAAATAATTAAAAAAATGAAACTTTACACTATTTTCTCTTTATTTTATTTGTGTTAAATTTTATAGTTTTTCGAAATTAATTTAAACGTGACTGACTTTAACTGCGACTACGCCCCATTCGGAGAGCCAAGTTTCTGACTCCAGTTGTTCAAAGTCTAGAACTTAGCTAAATCCCAGCTCGGAAACGGCCCATAGTGTCACTTAATGATAAGTTCCAATGGAATATAAGATTACACTATAAAGTTAGTTTGGAATCTTAATGGCGGGTTTGTACCACTGTTCGAACTAGCCAATCAAAAGCGTGACAGTCAATGGCCATACTGTGGTTATATAGTTACTGTACTTACAACTAGCAATTGCTAGCTTTTATTCAATTGACCTAATGATTTATTCAAGGCCTTTTCTACAGTAAAAGCTTAAACTGTGTTGAATCAGCTGGTGGCTTAAACTCAGAATGAACGAACCACCGACTATAAAAAAAGATCCTTGATAAATGGATTTAATCCATTTTGAAATGAAATTTCGTATAAATTTGTCCTACGCAATCGGCACTTAGGGTCGCTTTCTCCAAAGTTGATTCAATTATTAATCAAAGTATGGTGGTAATGTGTTTCAATTAAGTTACATGATAGTCTAAACTAGAAGTTCACTTTCAACATTGGGGAAAGTGATCATTTTGTAAATTAAAATTAATTGTTTTTAATTTTTAGCTCTCAAAATTGGATAAAAGTTTATAAATTCAAATAAGCATAACCTACTTTTTGAAATAGTGAAAAAAAATTTAGGGAGGGAACAGTATTTTGAGCTGAGCTGTTGGGTCCTCCCCAGTCATTTTAAGAATGAATGAAACATTATGTGAATATAGAATGTATTGAATATGTATTGGAATTTCTACGCTACTTAGATGAAAAAATTTGATTTGAAGAGATTGATTGATTAATTGTATGCCTCTATTGAGGGCGGAGTTAGAACTCCAGGTCCTCTATGCCACACAATCCTTACTGATAGAACCTAAGAGTAACTGACAGTAATTCTTCTAATAATTTATTTACTAAATTTGAGACTAATTCTAGATAATAATTATTCACCTTGATGTAAATAGCGATAAGAGCGGGTGACCAATGCAGATTCCACTTCTGGGCCACAACTTTCACATAGTTTGTGATCATCGACAAAATGTTGACTAGATTGTTCTCTTTTATAAAACTGTCCACTTCTTCCACTTCCTTATCGGTGTTGAAGTAGTTCTCCTCTTTCATTAGTCTGGAATGAAAACATAAATATTGTTTCAAATAGGGAACGATCTATATTCAAAACATACCGATCGCTGAATCATTTGAAAGTACATGAAGATGGTGATTATGATCATATATTTATTCTTATAGCTTTTATTGGCAGAGAGATCATTTCGAATGTTTTGTCTCGCCGTAATACCCAATGTCACTTCCTATATAAACTTAGTTTTATAGGTTATATTCGGTAAAAGTTTTATCACTAGAAATGTTCACTTTCTCTTCCAATGATGATGATGGAAAATTAAATTGAGAAGAGCATGACAAAGAAACAAATATGAAAGAAGGATTAGATTAGACTAGAGATCTTTATTCATGTAAGTTACAATACATACTGGCTTATACACTAATTTAAATTAAAAAACAATAATAATATTCGTATGGCTTTTATTGTTGAGGAGTCCCTGACGGAAGTTTCACCTCACCTGAATATATAATTAAAGTCGTCAATGGGCCTTACAACTGTCATATTTCAGCCGGGACCGACAATTTAATGGTCCATCCAATAACACGGGAGAGACCTGCCCAAAAACTCAATGTGAACTAATTTACATGACAGTATTGCGAATTATTCAACGAGTTTTACAAAGTATGAAGAATTATTAATGGGAATAAAGATTGAATGCAATTTGAATAACGATAATACATAGTCTGTATAATAAGTAACCGGACTGACCTCAGGAAATTTTATATGGGCAAAATATTTACAATTTTTCATTGAATATCTTCAAAGTAGTCCCTATTGGAGTCGATAACACGCTGATACCGGATTTTCAAATCCTTGAACGCTCCCTGGGAGTCGGCAACCTCTATGCTGTCTAGAGCCCTCGTCGTAGCACGTTGAACGTTTTCCAGAGTCCCAAACCGCGTCCCCTTAAGTTGTCTCTTGATCTTGGGGAACAAAAAGAAGTCCGGTGGTGCCATATCCGAGCTGTAAGGAGGATGTGGCAACGTTACCCTCGACTGTTTGGCCAACTGCTCGGTGAAGAGCAGGCAAGTACGACGGAGCATTGTCGTAATGGAGGATCCACGAATCTGCAATCCCCGGACGGACTCGATGAACCCGGGCGGTTAGTCGACGGAGCACCTCTCTGTAGTACTGGCCGTTCACAAAGAGTTTGTGCCACCCGGCCAAACTGTAAACGACCAGTACTACAGAGAGGTGCTCCGTGACTAACCGCCCGGGTTCATCGAGTCCGTCCGGGGATTGCAGATTCGTGGATCCTCCATTACGACTTAAGGGGACGCGGTTCGGGACTCTGGAAAACGTTCAACGTGCTACGACGAGGGCTCTAGACAGCATAGAGGTTGCCGACTCCCAGGGAGCGTTCAGGGATTTGAAAATCCGGTATCAGCGTGTTATCGACTCCAATAGGGACGACTTTGAAGATATCTAATGAAAATTGTACATATTTTGCCCATAAAAAATTTCCTGAGGTCAGTCCGGTTACTTATTATACAGACCCTGTATAATATTATAATGTGACTACCTACATAAATCGGCAGTGTTTCAACAAATAACTGTCGACTCTGAAAAATATATAAAATAATATCCTTCCTATTAACACATGACCGGGAAGGAGGTGGTGGAGAAAGAGAAGGAAGAAGAGAAGTAGAAGTAGAAAGAGGAGGATGAGAAGTAGGATGATGATGAGGAAGAGGGGGAGTAGGAAGAGGAGTAGAAGTATGAGGAGGAGGAGAAGTAGGAGGAAGAGGGGGGGGGCAGGAAGAAGAGAAGTAGAAGTAGGAAGAGGAGGAGAAGAAGTAGGAAGATGATGAGGAAGAGGAAGAGGAGGAGAGGAGGAGGAAGACGTTGATGAGGGGTAGGGGAGGGAGTAAAAAAAAAGAAGAAAGAAACCCAATGTATTTAGAGAACTCACTTGGTCCGCTGATTGTAGGTCAATACATTAGTAGCAGCCGTTGACTCCTGACAGCCGTTGTCTTTGTTCTCGAACAGCCTGTACAGGTCCATGGTGTCGACAGAATCGTCCCCGCCGCCGGCTAAAGTCGCCCACTGCGCCGCCTCGCGACGGGGCGGCCACAGGTACTCTGGCAAAAGCCGACGCAGTGCCCGAGCCAGGGTCGGCTCGTCAGCTGAAACATTTAATATCATTCTAGTGAATATTCCTTTTTAAAGAAATATGAGAATTAATTTTGATTGATTTTCTTGATTAGGGTAGCCACTAACATTTTTCAATTTCATTTCATTTTTTTTTCATCCCACTGACCACCTATGAAAGGGGTATAAGGATTTGTCAATTATAATCTAAGTCGTCAATCTTTGCATTCCGTAATGCAAAAAGAATTCCTCACTGGAATAAGGACAAACCTGCAACAACTCCTCCCTCACCTTAATTCTGAACTTTTCACCTGTAAGAGCCTTTATGCGTATTGCAATGAATTATAAAGCCGAATTCCTGCACTCTTTACCCCCCTCTCATACATACCAGTTCGATGAATGTCGTCTCTGAGGTTTTGTCTATATCTGGTATTGTATGAGTGAAACAACTCTCCTGTACTGACCTATCTTTATTCCTATCAATAAAACAAGAGCCTCCAAAATATATACACCTTGTAGTGGGAGAATCTTTAACTCTTTGAAATAATCTCTACAACTTGCTCTAATAGATTCACCCACCATCACTCTAACTGCCCACTTTTGAAACCTGAATATATGTATTGCATGAGTTGAATTGCCCCAAAATATAACACCGTATGAAAAAGAGAATGGAACACAGCAAAATAAACACTTCTAAGCGTTCCTGCATCCAGCATTTCCTCACGGTTCTAAGAACAAATACTGCCGGTGTTTAGTTTGCTTTTTAGCTGGTCTAAATGAGGCCGCCAGGAGAGTTCAGAGTCCAGCACTACTCAAGTACCTTTGCCTCGTTTGCTGAACCTATGTTTCCATCTCTCGTATCCAATACTGCTTCCCGAGCCGTCCTGAATGGAATCTACATAGTCTTATTGTAATTTAGTACCAACATATTTTTGAGGCCAGCCATTCTTCTAGTTTCTGAAGAGCTCTTCTACTTCAGATTCCATATCATGCTGACTGTTACTTTTCAATAAAATACTTACATCATCAGCGTATGAAACACAGTGTGCTGGCTCAAGGTGTGGTGGCAAGTCGTTATATAGAAGGAAAAGCAAAGGACCAAGGACTGATCCCTGAGGGACCCCACTCCAAAGCTGTAACCATTCCGACTGATACACGGAAGAGTGAGACTGTATTTCCACCCGCTGATGTCTCTCATCAAAGTATGATACGAACCACTTGAGAACCTTGCCTTCAAAATCATATAATTTCATCTTTTTCAATAAATTTTCAATGTTTAAAAGATAGAAAGCTTTGAAAGATCGGCAATCAGACCACATACCCTGGATCCTTCATCCACAGAATTCAGCACTTCATTTATAAGAGAAAAAAGCGCATCACTTGTAGAAGTGCCGGGCCTGAATCCAAACTGTTTAGGGGACAGCAGTTTTAACTTGTTTAAGTACTTTCTTAATCTGTGGAGCACTACATATTCGAATACGACAGGTTGTCATCAGCAAAAGGCT